>NC_048223.1:95280715-95286240 GCF_002007445.2 Ailuropoda melanoleuca
TTTTTTTTTTTTTTTTTTTAAGATTTTATTTATTTATTTGAGGGAAAGCATGGGGTGGGGGGTGGTATGGGAGGAACAGAGCAGGAGGGAGGCGGGAAAGAATCCCAAGCAGACTCCACACTGGGCTTGGAGTCTAACATGGGGCTCAATCTCACAACCCTGATAATATGATCTGAGCTGAAATCAAGTGTTAGACACTTAACCAGCTGAGCCATCCTGGCACCCTTCCCCATTTTTTTCTTTTTAACAGTCATCAATTATCTGTCTACTATTGGAAAGAGACATAGAATATTTTCTTTGGTTCTCCATTTTGTTCTCTATATAATTCAAGAAGGTCTTTTACCTTTAAGGTCTTCCTGCAGATCATTTGTTTTGCACTGGGTTCAAGTTATCAGTGGAAACTCCAATTACTTAAGGAGTAAAACTGAATTTCCAGAAATCTTGGCTTATGTGTCTTCATAAGAGGTATCATATTCTTTGTCCAGAGGAAAGGCCACAGGTAAAAAAAGGCAGTGTACGGATGAGAAGTCAAAATGACAACCTATTTCTGGCACTGACAATCCTGGAATGGATGTCTAGGAGCCTTCATATATAGATATATATATATTTCCACACTGCTAACTAGAGCCCTAAAGGTGTGGGACTGTTTCAAAAAAGACTGATAAGGTGAAGAGACTATAAGAAATGGCTGTTTGAAGGCATTCAAGAATCTTTCCAGTCAGGACAGTTTATTTTTTTTCATTTAGTTCTTGATATAATCCTTCAGGGTAGATAACAATATACTCATTTCACAAATAAGAAAGGTGAGGTTCAGAGAAGATTCCAGCCTGGATCTAACCTCAAAGCCAATACCTAAGGAGTACAGACACAAGCCCGAAGAAACTGATCTAGTCCAGACAGGATAGTAAATGAAAGTTCTATAGAAGCACAGCATTGCATCTAAATACCAATGAAATGACCTTCTTGGCAAGATGGTAGTGAGTCCCTGTCAGAAGACAATATTGGATTATTAAATGACTGTCAGGAAAATTGGAGGGGGCGTTTGGGTGGGGACTCATGCATCTGAAGTGGTACTCAAACCTGTCAAATTGTCAAAATCACATGTAGAATAGTTAAAATGCAGGTTCCAGGGCTCCAGCTAAAACCAACTTAGTCATAATTTTAAAAGAAATGAGTGTCCCAGGTGACTCTTTTGACTGGCGAGATTTGAGAATCACTAGACTGGATGATTCTTCAAGTTAAGCCTTCAAACCTGTATCTGATCAGTAAAATGGAATGGTGAAGTGAGGGAGGGACTACAAGGATAGCAGCAGGAAAGAAACAAGCCTGGCCACTTTGCCAAGGGTCAGCTTTGCAGTCTTCTCATTGACTGCGGGTTAGGAAAGCAGTTGGTGGTCTGGCATTTATAAGTACACACTCTGAAATCAGCCATCTGATTTTCAAATTCTGGCTCTGCCAGTGGCTGGCACGTCACTCTGAACAAGTTTCTAAACCTTGGTTATCTTCATCTATAAAATGATGATAATTTTCCCTATGATTATTTTCAGTACTAAATGACAGAATGTACAACAAGGCACCTGTACAGTGGTAGTTACTGGAATATTAGGAAGAACACAAAGAAACTTCTATGATGCCACCTTAGAGTACTGGGACATATATTTAAAAACCCAGAGGTTCACTAGTGCTCAACAGATGAAAAGATGACAGGTGAAATGCAGGACAAAATTTGCACAGCCTTCTTAATTGAACAAATTTCAATGCGGAGACTTACTTTCTCATTAAAATTTATTTATCTATGACTCACTGATTTATATTTGCAGCGTACTATTCATCCTTTTTGTTCCGTAAGTAGTAAACATTGCTAAAAACAACTGATTAACCAGATTAACAACTGCAAGAAACAGAACAAAAAGGACAGAAACACTACAAAATTTGCAGTGAAATTCAAGCAGAAATCATACATAGAGAAAACTAGACCATAATTTATCATTCAACAACAAAAGTTAGAAGTGGCAACTAACCTTAAGCTTTTTTTAAGTAAGTTTTGGTTCTCAATATAGGGAAAATACGGAACACATCTTTTTTCATTTGTTTTTAACAAGAAAATACATCAGGAAGTATTAGAACATTTATAAATAATGCATCCCATTATTGGCTCTTTCTTTGAAGATAACCTATGACAACAGTTGGTTGTACATAGACGGAGTCCGCTCCCATTGTACAGTTCACTAGCCCTGCTTATTTTCTTCCCTCAGCTTGACTTAATATTAGTAAATTTATAAGGTATTTAATATGTGCTTGTCACTATTCTAAGCACACTAAATGCATTCCCTCACAACTCTATTTTATAAATTAAGCAATTAAATCTTGGAGAGATTAATAACTGGCCCAATATTACGGGGCAGTAAGCAACAGAGCCAAGGCCCCAATCCACTCAAATCCGGACTGTACTCTTAAGGAGTCTCACTCTACTGCCTGACTTCCTCTGACTCCCTCTACCTTAAATCCTTTTCACAAACATTCCCTCAACCTAATCCTAACACATTCAGAGAGGGGCTTCTTTGACCACCACCCTGCCACATAGGCAACCTAATTAATCCTCACTTGCCCTTAGTCATTTACTCTTATTCAAAAGACAGTTAAACTCAAGAAGTAGCTTATCTACCCTCTAGCATTGCCACAGACCCACCTCCACCAGCCCTAATCCATTTACCTGCCTTTTTCTTGGGCGAGAAATCTAGGACCCTTTCCTATTCTTTCTGGCTTATCCCCAGACATATCCTCTTTTAGAGATACAAGATAGAAGGCTGTAAGGGCCCAACAACAGCTGAGAAAAAGCAGCTCCAGAACCAAATGATAAAATTAATCATGGTGTTTACTATGTGGTAGGAACTGGGCTAAATGATTTGTAACCATGATCTCAACCCTCACCACAACCCTACAGGGTCAGCATTATCTCCATCTCACAGAAGAGAAAACTGAGGCTCACAAAGGTTATGTAACTGCTCAAAGTCACAAAGCTACGCAGAAATCAAGATGTGAACCCAGGTCTGTGACTTTCAAGTCTATGCCAGTAATGTTCCAGAACTTCTACACTGATCAGTTGCTTTGTGTCCCATAGACAATGCGAACTTGGCTAGCAAAAACAGAGGCACAGGCAGGATCAAAAATCAAAAGGTGGGTAGATGTTTGAAAAGGCTAGGAAAGGATAATTGGGGTTGTGAAACAATACAGAAAAACAGGAGGAATTACTGAAGGAAGGTTTTTACATTTATCATATGGTTTCAACATATGTATGGATAAAACATTTCAAAGTTAAATGCATTCAACATATATGGGAAGATTAACTCACAAAACTAGCCATTTTTAAATTTCCGCTGTACTGCTCTTACTTTCTAAATTCTTTTATTGGGGGGAGGGGCAGAAAGAGAGAAAATCTCAATCAGGCTCCACACCCAGCACAGAGCCCAACACGGGGCTCAATCCCATGACCCCAAGATCACGACCTGAGCCCAAATCAAGAGTTGGACACTTAACCAACTGAGCCACCCAGGCACCCCTACCGCTCTTATATTCTAATGGGTTTACATTATTTGAAACTATCTCAGCTCCCTATTTACACTATAAACACTGTTAGTGGTAATTAATATGCTTTACTTATTTTAAATGAACATTTAATCACATAACTAACACATAAATCCATTCTTCCTGAACACACACAAACAAAACACTATTACAGAAAAAGCAAAAGTCTCCAATCCTGCCTTCTTATACTCTTCAGACCACTACATACATTTGGTTATGTATTCTTTCAGATGTTTAAAAATACATTCATACATATATGTACCCATAGAAAAATGTTTCATGTTATTTATTCCCCTAAACAAGAAGTATGCATATTGTTCTGCAATTTGCTTTCTTCGACCAATACTGTGCTTCTGAGATCGGTCCCTTTTAATAGGTATGTTCCTGCCTCTCCCCCGCCCAACCATATACACACCCCTCCTACAAAATATATGCATAGTAACTATATTAAAAGAGTCAAGTAATCACTTCCATATACATTCTATAAAATAATTTCTGATTTTGAGATTTCTTTCCCATCCCCCAGTTTTCTCAAAATTTCTGTTCTGGCCCTTTAACTGCATCTGTTCCATGCTTGATCTACTTTAGCATAATGGTTTTCTGATCTCCAGTTTCTATGAAAGACTCTACTAATAACGAAACATAAGAATCTATACAACTTATCAGTCCTGAGTAAAAACCAAAGAGCCAATAAGTCCGAAAGTTCAACATGTAGTGATTTCAAGCACAGAATCTGCTTAAGAGTACCATAAAGAATAGACAGGACATGTAATAACAAATACTAGATGGGGGCAACAAACAATTAGAGGAGTAGTAACATAAAATTTCTATGTATCACAAAACAGAAGTCTAGGAATTTATAGTTCTAAACCAATTATTGTCATTATTTGTCAGAATCTATCAAAAACTGAGGTTCCTAGATCAAATTGAACCTTACTATAGTATTGAGCAGCTTGACATACATTTGCCCTAAGATTAAAACCTTTCCCAAATAAAGGAAAACCTGTCACTTACATGAGAGAAAGGGGAAAAAATAACTTTTCAAATGAAGATTTTCATCCCATCTTCAGTATGTATCAAGTTCTTCAGTCTGTGGTCAATTTTAACCATCCCAAATGAGACTATTACATCTGTAGCCTTCCGAAAAACATGATCGTAGATTCTCCTTGTCACTCAACAGCAACCAGATAATGCTCCTTATATTTAACCTAAAGTCCTTACAAAGTTGAAACCTTTCTCCCTTCTCTATTCTCAGAAGAGAAATAACTGATCAGCACCTGCTGCAAATTTTAATATTCTTTAAGATTATTGTTCAACCCAGTCTTCCATACAAGAAATTCTCAAGAACCCTCAATACAGCCTGGGGTACAATTAGGGTATACAAAGAAATTACGACTTCCTCATCTTTTTCTTCTTGAGGTTGACTAATTCCAGTTACTTTAACCTTTTTTTTTCTAATCAGATTATATTTTTTCTTGCTGTTAAAAGCAAACCAAACTAACCAAGGTTCTTAAGAAGTTTAAAAAAAAAAAAAAGCAAGAGGATAGTTTCATTCAACAATCAGATGAGAACGACAAATGGCAATTTTCACCTAGCCTCTTCCAGCTCCCGGCTATCCCCAATCTTCCTGCACAGCTCTTCTCACTGGTTTGCCAACCAGACCAGGTAAGAAGCCCAGTTCATCAGACACTGAGAAACATGGTTTTTGGAATCACCTTATTCACTTGAAATAACTTATATATTAAGGCCAAATCTAGCTAGATGAAGGGTAAAGAGTTGAACTGGACACAAAGTACAAATGCCTATTGCTACCATTTCTGACTATGGTAAAGACTTCAGAGCTAAGTAATATGCACTTAAAAAAGGAGCAGGAGGGGCGCCTGGGTGGCACAGCGGTTGGGCGTCTGCCTTTGGCTCAGGGCGTGATCCCGGCGTTATGG
>NC_048223.1:95286340-95382019 GCF_002007445.2 Ailuropoda melanoleuca
GGGCTGCGCCTGCGGGGGCTGCGAGGGCTGCGCGGGCTGCGGCGCCGGCGGCGGCGGCTGCTGGTGGTGTTGGGTCTGCGCCAGGCCGATCTGCGGAGAGAAGGTGCCTCCGAAGACTGGGTTGACGTGGTGCGGGAAGTTCTGGAAGAGCATGGTCCCGTTGACTGGGGTGATCCCCTGGAAGAAGCTGTCCTCCACCGCGTTCGTGGTGCCCGTGGACCAGGTGCTGCCGAAGGACGGCGACAGCGACGCGCCTGGCGCCGCGGGCTCCTGCGGCGGCGGCGGCGGCTGCTGAGGGGGCTGGTGGAAACTCAAGCCCGGCAGGAGCGGCGATTCCATCTGCATCTTGTCGGGGCCGTTGGGGGCCGGCGGGGCCGCGGCGGGGCTGAGGGCCGGCACTGCGCTGCTGTCCTCCGGCTTGGGGGTCTCTGAGGAGAGGGGCGTGGACGGGGCTTCGGCTGCGCTGGGTTCGGGCTGGGGCTGCTGCTGCTGCTGCCGCTGCTGCTGGGGCTGGGTTTTGCTTTTGTCCATCAGTAAATCATCCTGCATGGTTTGCGCAGCTGAAACGGGAAAAAAGAGAGACGCGTTATTGTCAATGTGATCGTTAATGCCCCTCGCTAAAGCGGGCGGGTGTTTTACTTGCGAAAATCCAGTGCCTCCGCTACTAGCCAATTGCAATGCAAATCCATAATCTCCCATTTAGAAGAACAGGTCGGGCTGGGGATGGGGGGGGGGGTTCGTGCAACGTCTCTAAAAATACTGTGAGAGCGTCTTCACCCTTTCTGATGTCTTGGTTCCTTTTCTGTATTAGTGAGAGATGTGCTTATAAGACAGAAAGACAGCAATTTCGCCACGTCTCTTTTCCCTTCACCGGAACTCAGAACGTTCTCCCTGCAATGAGAAACTGATTCTGGTTCCTGTTTTTTCCCAAGCACCACCCTCCCCCAGTTATTTGCATACGTCAATAAATACTGCTGCGTCCTTCAGCAAGGTTAAAAAGACACCGCACACGACCCTTTCTTCCCCCTTCCCTGCTCGGCACTTAAAAGAAACAGCAGTCTTATCCCTCTTGATTAGCAAACTGCCTTCTTGCGTTGATAATTGTTTCATTTAGCAGCAGCGAACCACGAGGGAGGAAATCCTTGGCATTTGTTAGGAGGAGGACTCAGCTGCACAATCATTCTCTGGCCTCCCAGTAGCTGCAGCTACTCCATTTTGTTAGGAGACATTTAAAAAAAAAAAACAACCCACCGTTTTTAAAGAGGTAAGAATCTACTGAAACGTTTGTAAACGCTTGCTTCTTGTTACACTCTAAGGATTAGGGTTTTTCTGCTTATTCTCCAATCTTCTTGTCTCCAATTCTGACATACAAGAAATTTCTTGGCTTTTCAGCGGTTCAGGTCTCAACAGGAGCCTGAGAATTTCTCTGCAGCGTGCAGAAATGTTCTGGTTGGATTTGAGGTCAGAGAGAACGAAAGGCAGAGACAGACTGACTGTGAGATGGGGTAGGGGCGGAGCTTTAAAAAAATCCCCCTGAGATTTAAGTAGAAAGTCAAGATACTTCTGGGGTTGCCAGATTTTCATTTTTGAATCCTCCTGATGCTGCCTTGGTCACAAGACTTCGGCAAATTTAGAATCCATTCTCTTATCACTGGTATTAGCAATGAAAGATTATGGTTTGAAGACCCTGAATTACCATATGCTAGCAAACGTGTTAAAAATAGCATAGTACAAAGTCCCAAATTCTCATACATTGTAATTATAGAGCATTGCCATCACTGCTTCATTTAGCCATATAAGGAGCGTATGGTATTTTCCATCTCTCATCTATATTCACCTCTGCCATACAGCCTGTTTTCTCATTCAAGGATGAAAATAGTAATCACTCAAAATCAGGAGATTTCCATACACATAGTTATCACTGAGTTAGCTTGTCCTTTAGAACATGTTAATTGTTTTAAATATATGAATATTACAGTGTTGAGACCCTAAAAAAATATTTTGAGATGTTAAAGGAGCATATGACCAAACATATAATTATTTTTAGATGATGATTCAGTATAATTGCAACAAAGTTATTAATATATTTAATGCAGTTACTTAATTAACTCAGATACTTGGAGAAGCATCCTTCCCAGAACACTTGTGAAAGGACATTCAGAATCACACAGAAGCTCTGCCTTTGGACATCCTCATGACAACTGTTATAACATGAATGTATTGGAAAATGGAGATGCCACCACTCTTAACTACTAAGCAGAATATGTCAGATCAAGAAATGGGATTAAAGTAGTACTATTTTATTAAAGACTATCTTTAAAATGGTTAATCTTTAAAGTTTCATACACAAAACAGCAGGCTCAAGGAAATGCTTCATAGCCACCTCACTCTCTTCTCTTCCCTCCCCTTTTACCCCCCACTCAAAACCCAGCCCAACATACCTCACCAATTGCCAGCTACTACCAATAAAACCTACGTAAGATTGATTTTATGTTCCTCAGTTCCCTTGGTCTAAAACAATGGCTTTGATCAGTATTGTAAAATATGACACAAAGAGGCAAGCAAAGCTTAGATTCCAACAGCACAAAGTTCTATTGCTGCCAAAGGAAATGGTCATAGAAAGAGACATTTTCATACTTGGTTTAAGCAGTGCTGCAGTAAACCATTATAATCTGGGATCTGAGTTGCTTCCAGTGGGCTAGAATTATCTTTACAATAGCCATATCATCATGGCTGAAATATGCATTTGATTATAATTTTAATATCACTCAGCTTTCCCAATGTTTATATCGATGCTTTTTGTTAATGCCTTCAGTTTAAACTACATGCTCTTGATGGAAAAATTAATGCTATACTATAGCAATATAGCTAAAAAGTAAGCTGGTCTCAATCTTTTGTGAAGGCTATAATTAATATATTTATTGAATTTAAAAAATTTTATCATACCAGGAACACCCATTTCTCTTCTCAACACTCCTTAAAGATATAAATTTCACTTTCTGCATAAATTCACTCTGTCAAGGTCAAGACCCATCTTTAATAAATAAGATCCTTTTAAACAAAAGGAAAGCAATAGATTAAGACAACATTTACAAAGTTAATATGCAATGTCTCTCTGTAACTGCTTGTATAGTTTCTTTGGATGTGTTTCTTTTTTTCTTTTTTCTTATTTACAGCCAAGTCCGGGAAATAGATACCTCCTTCCCCTCCCCCCACCACACACACAATAGATCTTCCTTTACATGCAATCACCCAATCTCAAGTAACAAATTCTTAGCAGCAGTTACCTTTGAGTGTCCAGTTTTTAAGGATCGATAAAAATAAAAAGTGTACAGTATTTATTTTCTTCTTTCAGGTTGATTATGTGACCGCTCTGGCAAAAGCACTTTGACAACTGTAAGAAGAGAGGGCATGCGCACACAGGGAACTGTGGGGGCTGAAGTCCTTCACTAGGTACTCTGCCTGACTTAAGCACGTTCAGCCAAGGAAAGGAGGAAGCCTCGAAAATACTGATTCCAAGGGGAAGAGGTTGTGCCCGGATTACATTATATTTTCCTACCAATCTGAATCACGAATTGTTGAAATGAAAAGGGAGAAAAATAAACTGGATTGTCAACTTGATTTAGGAAGCCAGGTTAAAAGAGAAACTGGATTGAAGGACTCAAAATAAATAAACCCAGCAGAGCTACCTTAAATGGTATTAGAATGGTAATGACTGGGTAGCCAGCAATAGGAACCCTACCAGAGCAAAAAGAGCTTGGGGTGGGGAGGGATTAGAAAAGGAGGAGGACTACAAGGAAAAGATAAATACTTAAAATCTGACCATCCTTCAAAGAAACATTTTTAGTATCATAGAATGAAAAATACCTTAATATTAAATGTGATATTAACCGTGGAGATCAGGTAAAAATAGGTTTCAGTCACAAATTTCTGACATCTTATCCACCAAGATTTCTTTGTATTTGAGTTTTCAATGAAGGCACAAATCACTTAAGATTCTACTTGATATGCTCTGAATCAACTCACCTCCTTATTTTACTTGTCAAAATGAAAGTTTACTTTGCATTATTCATACAATGATCAATCAAAAAAAATTCAACTCTTTTAAGCTAAAATAATAATTGGTGAAATATTTAAAAATAATTTGACATTTAGTGTTTCATTGCATAGGACAGTGACTTACTTCTTTATTCAACACAAAAAGTAAATACAATTTCTATTTTTCAAAAAAAAATTTTTGGTGTATATTTTTCCTATCTTAACCTCATGACTCCAAGGCTAGAATCTCACAACGTATTAGCATCAACCCTTATTATCCATAGCTTCTGAGAGCAATAGTTCAACTACCAGTTTGCTCACGTAGGCAGAAGATACTATTTCTTGTGGGATTTGGTTCAACGCTATTCACCCAAGGGTTTCAGAGTAAATGTCAGTTGATGACTATGCTGATTGAACTTGGAACTAAAAATGTTAAGCATCATTTAAAACTATCTTAATTCTCTATTTCCTTTCTTCGCCAATTAGAATTTAAAGAATTACCAGAGACTACCAATTTGCAGCATTAGTGGTCTGTTTCTAGTTATTTCTAAGGAAAAAAACCAAAACAATTAAGAGGAAAAAAATTATTGTAAATCAACCTGTGAAAACTCTCTTTAAAAGAACTAAATGGCCTTCTTATTCCTACTGTGAACTTATTTTATACTCCCCATTTTTCTCTTCCTCTGCTCTCCTAAAGAAAGCTTCACTTCTGCCAATGTGCTGTACTTACTATTTGCATGCCAGAGTCCCTCAGGATCACTCAAGGTTAATCTTATTCCTGAAGACCTCCTTAACCTACCAAACTTCTACATTTTCAAGTACATCAATTAGGTACCAAACAAAAAAAGTTCCTTCATAAAAACCTTACAAAGATTTGTTTTTAAAATATAATTTTTAAAATTATGTATAATTAATATGGCAATATTTTATTGGTAGAAATTCTTGTTATTCAGGTGTGCTTGAAAGTGGTTTACTTGGACATTTATTTATCCACTTGACCCCAAGTACAGGTCTAATAATAATTCACACAATAAAGAAAAATAAACTTTGGCCCCGACCCATGATAAACAGCAATCAGTAATTATTAGCACTGCCCATACTTAATGTAATCTTATTGTATGAAGTAATTTCTGTTCTTCCTTTCCTAAAATGAGCATTCAAATCTAAAAAGAAAATGACTCAGGGCACCTCGGTGGCTCAGTCGGTTAAGTGCCTGCCTTGGGTTCAGGTCACTATCCCAGGGTTCTGGGATGGAGTCCAGAGATGGGCTCCCTGCTCAATGGGGAGTCTGCTTCTGCTTCTCCCTCTGTTCCTCCCCCACCTCCTACTCTCTCTCTCAAATAAATAAAATCTTTTTTAAAAAAGTAAACAAACAAACAAAAAAAAAACCCACAAGAAAATGACTCAAACATAAATACCAAGATGTATAAATACCAAGCAAACTATAAATTACAGGATGACCCCCCCTACAAGGATAAAGACCTCTACTGAAATCCTGTTTTTTATTTAACCAGAAAGGAAGAACTTTCTAAAATTTTGTCTTCAGGTCACAGAGCTTAACAATATATCCCTTTGAATAGTCATGGAAAGCTGTAAAAATAGACTCTGCAGAGTTAACTCACTGGGATATACATGGGTCAAACACATCCTTCTAGGCTTTCTTCCCTTCCTTCCCTACTTACATCTCTAGCACAGTGTTTATGACTCCTGGGTAATAGGTGGTTGCTCCATAGATGTTTGATGAATTAATAAATAGATGAATGAATAAATGAATGAATGGATGGATGAAACATAGTTTTTGATTATCTAAAACAGCCAAATTTTGAGTAAGTATTAAATTATTCTCCATTTAGAAGAGCAATTGCTTTTTCATCAGCTGCGTGAATGGATATGAAAAGGAGTGGTATGAAACAGAAAACTATTTGGTTTTGATCCTTAGGATGGTGAGCACTATCTGGATCATTTGATTATCATTATGAAAATAACAGATACTCAGCACTAATTGAACAAGGAACTTTGTTCCCATCTAAAAGTTTACAATCTAATAAAGACACCCCCACCCCCAAAAGTGCTTAAGTTCACAATAGCGCTCAGAGCTAAATCCAGTGGATGTTTTGTCAGTCTTGATCTTGCTGGATCTTGCAGCAACACTGACATAACTGACCACACTTTCTGGATATATCTTCCCTTTGATTCCTTTATGCTGTCTTGTTTTGTTTTGTTTTTTCCACATTTGGGGTTATGTGCCCTCTGGCATGCTGGTGCTCTCTCTCGCTAGCTCTCAGTCTTCTTTGCTGACTTTAAATATTGAATTCCTCAGGGCTCAATCCTAGGCTGTTTTCTCACCTCACTCTGTGTGTATGGTTTTCCCAACTCTAAGGAAAGGACCAGGCCTGTCATATTGATAGCTATATTCCCAACATCTATCACTGTGCCTAGCACATAAGAAGTAGGTATTCAGTAAATATTTGTTGGATTAAAGTTACATTTATGTGCAAAGGGCCAAGAATGCCAAGGCAATCTAGATGGCAAAAAATAATAAACCTAGGGGACTCACACTACTAGATATCAAGACCTATTATAAAGCTGTAGTAATTAGGGTGTGGTATTGGCACAAGGATAAGCAAATAGACACATAAAACAAAAAGTCCAGAAACAGATCAAATATGTATGGTCACCAGATTTATGAAAACAGTAACACTACAGTAGTGAAAGAATTTTTTTTCAATAAAGGACATTGAAGTCAACTAAATATCCACATGGCAAAAAAGAGACTTTCACCCTTGCCACAACATACACAAAAATCAACTCCAGGTGGATTGTAGGTCTAAATGTAAAAGGTAAACAATACAGCCTTTAAAGAACATAGGAGAATATTTTCATGACACTGGCATAGGCAACAATTTCAACAGGTCACAAAACCATTAACCATAAAGGAAAAATTTAATAAGCTAAACAAATTAAATTAAGAACATCTGTTTACCCAAGGACAGTTTTAAGAGCGAAAACTCATAGAATGAGAGAAATATATGCAATATGTACATTTTTCAAAAGATTTGTAATCAGAATATAAAAACGACCCTTACAAATTAATAGTAAACATCCCAAAGAAAAAGACAACTGACTTCAACCAAAAATATTCAAATGCTCAAAAATACATGGAAAAAAAAAGCATATGAACACCTCACTAATCATCAAAGAAATACAAAATAAAACCAAAAATGCTAAAATTGGAAAAGGCAGATAATACCATATATTAGCAAAGATGTGGGAACAACTCATTCTCAAACACTGCTGGTGGAAGAATAATATAACTATACAACCACATTACAAAACTATTTAGCAGGATCTATTAAAGCAAACATTCAGGCACACCTGGGTAGTGCAGTCAGTTGAGCACCTGACTCTTGGTTTGGGCTCAGGTCTAGGCTCAGGTTGTGCTCTTGAGGTGGTGGGATTAAGCCCCACGGTATGCTCTTGCTTATACTCTCTCTCCCTCTCCCTCTCCCCCTCCCTGCTCCTGCATGTGCAGGAACATGTGCGTGTGCACACGTGCTCTCTCTCTCAAATAAATATTTTTTAAAAGGCAACATTCATACACCTTATGACCCACCAATTCTGCATCTAGATATATACCCATCAGAAATCCAAACATGTTCACCAAAAGACATATTCAAAGCAGCATTAATCAGAACTAGCCAACACCTGGAAACAATCCAAATATTCATCCACAAATGGATAAGTAAATTTGTGATAGATTCATATAAGGAATATCATAAGGCAAAGATAATGAAGAGATTCTTACTCTATAGAACTACATAGATAAACCGCATGAATACAATGCTGAGTGAAGCCTAACAAAAGCAGAGGACATACTGTATGATTTGACTTACATAAAGTTCTAATAAAACTAATTTATGGGTTGGAATTCACCATAGTGGTTAGCTCTGCAGAGAAATAATGATTGGCAGGGGATTTATAAAAGGGGACTGCAGGGACGCTGGTGATATACTCTATTTCTTAAACTGGATGCTGTTACACAGGTATATTTACTTTGAAATTTCAGAAAACTGGACACTTAAAATTTATGCACTTTTCTGCATTTTTGTTATATTTCCATTAAATTTCTAAAACTTACATACATATATTTGCAAAGACTGACTTCTGTAAGATAAAGAGGAAAAAATAGCACAATCTGGCCAAGTAAAAAGAAGAGCCCTAAGTCTAGGTCATGAAGCTAGAAAAATAAATGGGGGGGGGGGTTCCCTACATGCCAAGCCTGTGCTATGGGCACTACATGCAAAGATGAAAAAAGCCAAAGTCCCTTGACTTCAAATACCTCGCAGCCTAAGGAGGTAAAAATAATTGCGTCCAACCATGGTAAATTCGATATCCCCTAGGTAACCTAGGAAGCTCTTAAGATTGTTAAAGCCTAAGGCAATTGACAAGTGGGAAATCCACATATTCTGAGTGAGGATCTATTAAGCAATTCTAGATCAGACTAAGTTTGAGAACGTAACAAGAGAAAAGGGAGCAAAAAGGGAACCAGGTGAACCAAATGTGGTTTAGTGGGCAATGCGGAGAGCACCTGGAGTTCGTGGTTCTCACCTCTCCACTAGCTTTGAGTTCATTCATTCATTCAACAATTTAATGAAAGGCCTCCTAGCCATAAAGAATTAATTATAAAACTTCACCTACTTTTTTCTTGACCTTGTCTCTAACCTAGAAAGGAAAACTGAGGCTATTAGAGAGTAATGCCCTCAATTTCTCAGCTGCCTATCAGCAAGTCTCCCCTTACAAACTTACCTGTAATCCCCACCATACTTCCTTCCCTTCTATCTCAGAGGAAGCTGAGTTCCCCTACACGTCCATAATTAATCACTCCATCTATGGTCTAGAGCTCATTCCTTCTAGTTTCCTTAAGACCTACTTCATTAGTTAATTATTCCCAGCATTCTCCTTCCCATTCCAGACAGGTTGCTTGAAAGAAACCTCTAGGTCCTAGGTCTATTTTCATTTCCAGTTGACTTCCAAATCTAACTGCATGTGGTTTCTGCCCCTACCATCCTGCTGAAAGTACTCTTATAACTGATCTTACTAAAGTCACCAATGACCAACTAACACTTCTCAATTATTTTTTTACTTTGCCATTCATCCTTCATAAAACGCTTGTAGTAAGCAGAATTCTAAGATGGCCCTCCAGTATTCCAGGCTACAAGGACAACAGGAACCTTAGTCCTGTAACTGCAATTCTGCCAACAAGAATGAGCTTGAAAACAGATTTGACAATCTGAACAGAGAACCCAGTCATACTGCATCAGACTTCTGATCCCTAAAACTGTTAAGTCATAAATGAGTGTTGTTTTAAGCCATTAAGCTTGGGGTAATTTGTTACACAGCAGCAGCAAACTAACACAACACTATTATATTTTCTTTGAAGACACTGCTTTCCTGGTTCTTCTAAAGTTTCTTCAGTCTCCTGGCTACTAAACAGACCTTTCCCCAGGGTTCTCCTAATTCTCCACTCTCCCTGAACAATGCTATATTCATGAACTGGGAAACTGAGTTCACTGCCACCTAGGTTTCCAGATCAAATCTTCTTGCTAAGCTCCAAACCACTATTTAACTAACAATTTCTCTAAGGATCCTACAGCACCTCTTCTCCCACATGTGCTTCTGCCTTTATTTCTGGTCTACTTATCTTTATCCTACTTAATGGGACTACCATCCACGTAGTCACTCAAGTTAGGAACCTGGACATGTTCTGTCTTTTCCCTTCTCTCTGAGGGCCAAGTCAAACTGGTCACTAAAATTCATTAATTCAGCTGCCTAAATTTCTGCCTGACATCCCCTCCTCTTCATTTGCAGCCAGTGTTACACTTCACCTGGTCTATGGCAGTAATGCACTAATATATCTCATCTAGTACCCCTTCAAATGTGGCCTCTACACTAAAGCCCAAATAATCATTCAAATACAGTTTTACTATGGTATACCCCTTCCTTAAACTTTCAAATTATTTTTCCCCTGACAAGAGGATAAAATACAAACTTAACTCTTCTTCTACTCTTCTTCCAAGACCTAACTACTACAGGTCCCTGGATGGGCCATGCTCTTCTACCATAATGCCTCTGCACATATTACTTCTGCCTGAAATACCTTTCTACCTCTTGATAACCTCCTCTTACTGACCCAATAGAATCTAGTTCAAATGTCACCTCTTTGAAGCTTTCCCTGGCCATGGAAGCAGAATTGTCCATTCCCTCCTTTACAACCCCCCATAATACAAACATACCTCTATTACAATATTCCTCATACTTTAGTGTAATTATCTGTTTATACACCTATCTTTCCTAGAAAAGCTCCAGGATCAGGACTCTATTCATCTTTGTAACTCAGGCCCAGGCCTGAAACTTAAAGATAAAATAAAAGTTTGCTGGATGAAAGTTTGTTGACCAAATAAAAGAACAAGGTTTTTACCACAAATTATAGAAGCTGAGAGCACTTCTTGAAGATTAGGTGAAGAGAAATGCTCTTGCCATTAAAAGTATTTCAAAGACATTATGTTTAATGAGGCTATATTTAATGTTTAATGAAGACATTCCATACTAAAATTTGGTGGAATTAATCTACTCTTTCTCCTATCACAAGACACTTAATTTGTTTACAAATTTTCACCATTTTCCAAACTGAATGTTTCTTTAAGCCATTTCTAAAGAAAAAGTTACTTGGTTGAAAGGCATAACCTTAAGACCTTAGATACATATTAACAAATTGTTTTTAAAAGGTTGCAGCAGTTTATAGTTCGTGCAGAAATTAACTTCTAATATGAAAACAATCCATGATTAGTGTATATAACAAAGAATAATATAGTTACTGTTCCGATAACAACCTAATGTAGAAAAACTCTATTCTTTTGATATAAAGTTAAATAAATATATAATAAATAAAATTCAGTCTCTTTCAGCACCCTAATATATTCAATACTTTTGTCATTCTTCATCATACCTTCATGTGGTAAGGAAATACTACAGGTAAGTTTGTATACTTACAGCCTATGTGTATTAGCTGGAGATTCCATTTCAAATGACATGTCAACCTGTGTGTGTGTGTGTGTGTGTGTGTGTGTGTAGTCCATTAGAAAAAACCATGAACACACTTCATCTATGTTTCCTATGTTTCTATACTTCAGTTGTAATTAATTTTATTTTAAAACCAAATATCCATGAAGGTGGACAAAAGGTACAAATTTCCAGTTATAAAATAAGTCCTAGGGCTGTAATGTACAACATGGTGACTATGGTTAGTAATATTGTATTGCATATTTCAAAGTTGCTTTAAAAGTTTTTCACCACAAGAAAAAAAAATTGTAACTATGTGTGGTAATAGATGTTCATTTATTATGGTGATCATTTTGCAATATATACAAATATTGATCATGTACACCTGAAACTAATTAAATGTTCTATGTCAATTATACCTCAATTTAAAAATATTCATATATATTTTATGTATCTGTATTCATCTAGGGTCTAAATAATGCACAGGGGCCCAGATATTTTATATAAAAAGTTTTACACATCAAAAATTTGTGAACTTGGGGTGCTTGGCTGGCTCAGTAGGTAAAGCATGTGACTCTTGATCTCGGAGTTGTAAGTTCAAGCCCCATGTTGGCTGTAGAGATTACTTAAAAATAAAATCTTTAAAATAAAAATTTGTGAACTTATAGAATAACTAAATATGCACTCTTAAAAAAGTGCCCCTGGGTTCTTGGGTGGCTCAGTTGGCTAAGCATCTGCCTTTGGCTCAGGTCATGATCCCAGAGTCCTGGGATGGAGCCCTGTGTTGGGCTCCCTGCTAAGCAGGAGTCTGCTTCTCCCTTTCCCTCTGCCCCTGCTTGTACTCTCTCTCGTTCACTCTCTTAAATAAATACAATCTTTAAAAATAAATAAATAAACTCGCCAATTTGATACAGCATAACTCCCTTTACTAGATCTTATTCATTTTCCTACTCTCATCATGGTAACTCAGTCAAAAGAACCCTCAGAACAATGCAAAAATTGCAGAATATTTCAGAAAATATAGTTAAGCTTAAATGTGTCGTTTTTCTCCCCCCATACTAATTTCATTTTGATTTTAAATTTCCATTAAAAAATTATTCTGAGAGGCCACATGTTCTTTCAGAAGACTTCAGAGAAGCAAACCCTACCTAGTTATTGTTTTAAGTTGTCATCATATCTCCTGACAATTTCACCATTTCACTTTAAATCCTGTTCAAAAGCCACCCTCACTAAATTGGAATCAACAGGCACCTCTCAGAGAGCTAGCCTAAAATGTACCACCAACTTCCACAGTTCAACTTCTATCCCCAAAGTTTTAGCTATGGCTATGAGCATTTTCCTAAGAGCTTTCCAACTACCTGCTAGACATTTCCATGCACAAGGTTCATCGTGTCACTCATCATTATCTATAGAACAAGGGTCAACTACTTACCCTAAGTATTTAGCACTCTCCCCTTCTAATCCTAACCTATGTTCCCAGATAGTATTATCCCCACTTCGCCAGGCAAGTTGGTCTACTCAGGGTCTGAAGCTTGCCAATGTTACTGATCCCATATGGAATGCCCTCCTCCTCCTTTCTACTTATCCTAATTTCACCTTTCTTCAGAGCCTCCTTCAAACACCAGTTCCTAACAATAGCATCTATCTGTATCATGCATTTATTGCTTTCAATTTCTATTTATCTTCTCTGGTATAATTATGTTAACTCCCCAACTAGAACTCTAAGCTTCTTGGGGAAAGCTCAGCAATGTCTGGCAGAGTATTTTGCAGTGAGCTTAGTAATAAGAGCTAACATTTATGGAACACATAATGTGTGCTAGATAAAATCCTAAGTGCTTTCCACATATTAGTTCATTTAATCCATGTAAAAAACTCATGAAATAAATAGTTACTGTCCTTAATTCCAGATGATAAAATGGAAACTTAGAATGGTGATTTACCTGTCCAAGTTACAAAACTAGTAAATGCCAGATCTAAGACCTAATTTCAGGTTTGTCTAATTCTAAAGCTGTCTTTTTGTTAGACTCATACAAGCAGATCCTCTTGTTCTACTTGATCCATACAGCCTAGGACACAGCTTGGGCTTCAAAGGTATGAAAAGAGGGAAAACTGTGGCTCAGCAACTTTTCTCTCTCCCATTGATACAAAGCTTTTATACAATGACCTTTGCCTGAAAACCAGAGATAAGCTCTAACCAAGGGATTCCAAATTCCACCCATGGGCAAGACCCAATCCTACTCCAGGGTGTTCTAAAAATAAGATGTCTTCAAGAGAATGAATCATCAAAAGAACTGATTTTAGTCTTCAAGGATCCCAAGAGCAACACTGGTCCAGGCCTTACAGTGATGGAGAGAAGCTTTCTTTGCCATAATCTGTTTTAACAGCGAGTAATTTATAGGAGCTGTACAAGTTAATGATCAGAGGGATCATCAGAAAAGGAAGGGCAATGGTCAGTATGTCTACCCAGGTAGCCCGTGGATCCTAGTATTTGAAATCAAATGGTGTTTGTGTAATGTTAGTGCCTAACATTCACAGAGATTAGACTTTACCAAACTCTTTCACCTTTATCATCTCACTTGATGTTAACAGCCCTGTGCAGTGGATAGACAACATAGGGCCCTCACACTCACTTCTGCAGATTGTGCAATGCACCAGAAGGCTAGCCTCTGAGGCTAGTGGAGAATGAAATCTAGTACGTGTTCTGCTCACCCAACTCATGAACCTTAATGTAGAGCTGCATCTACTTGGAAAAAGAGGCACCTTTTCCTAATTTCCACAAAGGGACTGTATGAACAGGTAACAGTCTCAAGGATAACCATTGGGATCCCCACTTTAAAGATGTGGATGTCAATTATACCTAAATACAGCTAGAAAAATAAAAAATAAAGATGTGGAAACCCAGGCTCAAAGATATTTCAAGATATAGTTAATACATAGTGGATCTAAGATTAGGATTCAGGTCTTCCAACTCACTAGGTAACACATTTTGTCAACTACACTATAAGTTTCCCATTGGTTCAGTTTAATGCAGGTTATCTCTGTCTTCTCATGTGGCAGACCTGTATCTTCACCACTTCGCTACAAATGGCTGAACCAAAATCCACAGTTTTTGGTGTAGCTCTGTCCTGAGGCCATAGCTGTTCTCTTATTGAGGAAACTAAGAATCAGATACATGTGTCAACTGTACCAAGAGGGATACTTTAGATGGATCTCCCACCACTTTTGGAAAAACACATTGGACCACCTGCCCTAATGTTAATGGATCATACATCATCACAGTGGCAGAGAATCAACATTATTAATATTATGGGAGGTGGTATGTGGAAAGGACATTGGATATGAAATCCAATTATCTAAGTTTAGATACCAGCATTACCACTTGTTAGCTGCCTGGCCCTGGGAGATGACAAAAACAAATATTTATTAAGCACATACTATTTCCTTTGTCATGTACTTTGTTTACATGATGAATAACTGCACACAACCCTAAGAAGTTATGTGCCTTCATTATCCCCATTTCACAGATGAAAAATATTGAGGCTCTGAGAAGTCCAAGTAACAGCTGCCCTACCTAAATCAGAATTATATTAGTGTGTACGAGGGCATTTTTAATAAACTATAAAGCAGTAAAGGTCAATGTATGAAATCCAAAGCTAATACTGACAGGCAGATGTGTTTACCTGGAAGGTCTACACTCAAGTACACATTTCCTTGTCTCTTTTCCACTTAACACCGGGAGTCAAATGACCTACGTTAAGCCCATGCTTCTTGTAGCAACAATGATCTTGCTATCCAGACATTTCATTTTTTTTCTTTTTTCTTTTTTTTTTTTAAGATTTTTATTTATTTATTTGACAGAGAGAGACAGCCAGTGAGAGAGGGAACACAGCAGGGGGAGTGGGAGAGGAAGAAGCAGGCTCCCAGTGTAGGAGCCTGATGTGGGGCTCGATCCCAGGACCCCAGGATCACGCCCTGAGCCAAAGGCAGACGTTTAATGACTAAGCCACCCAGGAGCCCCTATCCAGACATTTCTTATCCCACCTCTTTCTATAACCTGTGTTCCCTACTATGGAAGCAGGTACAGTAGGACATACATACCCTTAAAGTGCCACACGATATAGATTTTATTAGTTTCAAAATCAGTGGATTGAGAGAATTTCTTCGTCATCTAGTGATGACGATGATGATGATATTCATACTAACTGATCACTTAGTCTACATAGGCATCTAGTTAAGCATTTTATATGCCTTATCAGCTAATCCTCATAATAACTCTAAAGAGACAGAAGTTATCATTCTTCTCATTTTTCACATAAGGAAACTAGGGCTTAGAAATTCTAAGTAGGGACACCTGGGTGGCTCAGTCCTTTGAGCAGTTAAGCATCTGTCTTTGGCTCAGGTCATGATCCCAGGATCACAGGATCGAGTCCCACATCGGGCTTCTTGCTCAGTGGGGAGCCTGCTTCTCCCTCTGCCTGTTGCTCCCCGCTTGTGCTCTCTCTCTCTCTTTCTCTCTCTCACAAATAAATGAAATCTTTAAAAAAAAATGCTAAATAATTTGCCCAAGGTGATGTAAGTTGTGAATAAATAAGCTCAGGTCTATTTTGACTCCAAAACTCAAGCTCTAAAGCCTAGCTCTTATCCCTTACCTCCTGCCACACCCAGGCACAACCCAGAGGACTTACAACAGTGCCCACATTTTCTTCCTTACAATCAGGCTTCCGCCTCCCACTGCTTCTTACTTTAGTGACCATATATTTTCCAAACAAAAGTGAAAACATGTGGTCTGACAATCTTAAATAAACTCCAGAAAAATCTAGGTCCTGTGGTTGTTTGTCTTTCTCCTCCATACCTGACCACTGAAAACAAGCCCTATTCAGAGCATTCTTGGCTTTTCTTTTGAGCCCAGGCCTGCCTCATCTTAGTGTTAAACCATTTTCTTTAGTGTTAAACCGATCTTTACCGAAAAGTCTGAGAGACTCCTAGAGAATGAAACCTCAATTAGCCTTATTATTCTGAAAAACTCCTCTCTCAGAAGAAAAAGATGAAAGGAAGAAAGGTTTTCCTTCCTCTTTTTTTTTCTTTTTTAAAAAAAGAAGTTCTTCAGACATCCCTTTGAAACATCCCACTCTTCTAGAAATGGTCACTCCCGGGGAGAGCAGAGAGGAGGAAAAAGAGAAGTTTACCTGTTCTCTTAAGGGAAAGACATTGTTCTGCCTCTCCTTTTCATTTTTTAGAGTTTATTTATTAATTAATTTTATTTATTTAAGTAATCTCTACACCCAATGTGGGGCTCGAACTCAAGACCCCAAGATCAAGAGTCACATGTTCTTCCAACTGAGCCAGCCAGGTGCTCCTGCCTCTCCTTTATAAAGTGGCTCTTCATTGCTGTTTGCACTGTAGGTCCTCCCTACAAAAGAGAAGACAAAAAAAGAAAGCACAAACCCTAAATTTCATTTACAGAAATAATCTGCAAATTCATTCATTCAACACATTTATTGAGCACCTACTATGCAGTAGGCTCCCAAAATTCACTATTGCTCTCTTCCACCTAAATGCAAGATCAAGAACACTCAAAAGTAGTAAACAAGAAAGAAAAGTTCTTCTACATGGGGGAAGGGAGGAATGGTTGTTGAAAAAATAAAAATAAATAAGAAAATACCAGATAAAAATAAGTGCTACAAAGAACAAAAGGGTGATATGACTGAGAGAATCTGGTAGGGTATTTAGATTAGATGATCGCTTAAAAGTCTCAATGACACCTGAATCAAGCTCCCTCCTGAATTAAAAGGACCATCCATGCAAAGACTGGTGGTGCAGGATGCAAAGGTAACAGCTAATAAACATATCCTAATGGAGGAGGAATAAGCCTTAGAGCAGAGGTTGGCACACTTTTTCTGTAAAAGAGCCACAAAGTCAATATTACAGGCTTTGCAAGTCACATAAGTTCTCCTGAATATAACTGGTTTTGTTCTTGTTGTTGTAGTTGTTTTACAATCCTTTAGAAATGTAAAAATCATT
Organism: Ailuropoda melanoleuca; assembly: GCF_002007445.2. NCBI lineage: Eukaryota > Metazoa > Chordata > Mammalia > Carnivora > Ursidae > Ailuropoda > Ailuropoda melanoleuca. Next base: position 95,303,459 of record NC_048223.1, read on the forward strand.
CTTAGTCCTCTGGCGGCATAAAAATAGGCCTCTGGCAAAATTTGGCCCCTACCTTAGTTTTCTGATCCGTTTTAGAAGAACACCTAATCTACTGTAGCTAGAGAGCAAGTAAACAATGAGGAAAGTGGTACAAGATGAGATCTGGAAGGTAGGCAGGAGCCAGATCATGTAGGGCCTTTTAGGCTAAGTTAAGATTTTGAATTTTTTTCTAAGTTCAATGGGAATCCCCTGGAGAATCTTAAGCAAAACAGTGACATGGTCTGCTTTAAGCTTTAAAAAGACCACTGTGGTTCTCTGTAGAGAATAGACTGTAGCTGGGGTAAGAGTAGAAGCAGATTGATTAGGGGGCCAGCTATTGTATCATCCAGGCCAGAAAAAACGAGGGTGGTGTTGGTACAGACAGAACATGAACTGAATACCCTTAGTGAAAGCTATGCATATCACTGATGAACAAAATCATGGATGGATTCTTGAAATTTTACCTTAAAATCACAACAGTAGTATAAAGAGCTTAGGTGGAGCTATAAATAGTATTAAGTTTGATTCATAGGAAAATGTTCGTTACTCAAAATTTTAGCAATATTTTGACATTTTTGATTTATAGATATTTGACTTTCAGGAAGATCATCTTTTTCTCTCTCCTCCTAGTGAAATGATTCATAGTATCTCCGCTGATTCCTCATACTCATTATTTTCCCCTTTTCACCTAAATGAATTATAGACTTAGAATGTTCCTCTCATTTCAGATTGCACTGCAGTCAACCAAAAGATAACTACTCTTTTAAAATCTGAGAAACTTCCAACTTCTCTTGGCAATACACCCCTCTCTCTCAAAATTTCCACCATGAGGAAGTTGTACATATAAGTGGTTCTCACACTATCCAAAATCATTTCCTTGTTCTTTCTTTCATTAAAATACTGCAGAGGGGCACCAGGGTGGCTCAGTCAGTTAAGCGTCTGCCTTCAGCTCAGATCATGATCTCAGGGTCCTGGGATCCAGCCAGAGGTCAGGCTCCCTGCNAGTTGTACATATAAGTGGTTCTCACACTATCCAAAATCATTTCCTTGTTCTTTCTTTCATTAAAATACTGCAGAGGGGCACCCCGTCTCAAATAAATAAAATCTTTTTTAAAAAATACTGCCAAGTTTTGAAAATTTGTCAAGCTGTACATTAGTTTGGGCTTTTTTTTTTTTTTTTGTATATTTCTTACGACTTTTTTTTAGAAATTGTGTGTGGGGGTGGAATACCCAGATACACAGAGAGGTTCCAATGATCACAACCTTTAAGGGGTAGGCAGATTAGACCATGTCATATGTTGAGCTCCTTGGAGGCAGGTTCTGAGACCAAGTTTTGCATGCAAATGTTTTATTGCATTTAGGACACAACTGGCAAATACATCTACAATGAAATGAAGAAGGCAGGGAAAGTCAGAGAGTTACTTTGACCCCCAAACTGGTTACAACTGAGTACTCAGCAGATCTTGTGATGAGCTCTGGAGCTGAAATGGCCCTCAGACTTGCCTCAAACGAGGCAAGGAAGCTAAACCTTTGCATCTTAAATCAGCCAGTCACTGAGTGCAGGTTCCCGGGAACATAACCTAAAGTGAGGGAGTTCCCTGCATCCTAAAGGAATGCCCAGTAAAAAACAAAACAAAACAAAACAAAACAAAAAACTTCACATTCACACCATCGGGAGCTAGTATTTCCATCAGCTATGGGATAAGCACTTCAGCTATGAAGAGAGGATCTGGGGAGGGATATTCAGGTATTCTCGTATAGTCAGTTTTACTGTTTAATGCTTATCATGGTGCATAGTATTTTACCATGGGTATATAGTATTTTAATTAAAATACTCTAGTAAAGTTTAGTATGTTAAATATACTAATTACCATGCTAATAAAGTATTTTCACTAAAACACTAAGTTTTACTATGTAATATAGTATCTTACTATTGAGCACACAGCATTTGTATTAAAAATAAACAGCATTCATGTTCAAATATTTAGGAACATGCTTTTAGAAAAGTGACTCAAGTACCATTTCAACCGTGCACTATTATGCAGCTGATGATTAAACCTAAGCCATTCTTCACTCTTGGTTCTTTTCTATCAAGTCATATGGCTCCTTCTGTGATAAGACTCCTCTATCCTCTTCTGTCACTGCCACCAATTCTGGTTCCCACCTACATCTCCTCAAACCTAAAATGCCTCCTGTGTCCAATTTCACTCAAGTTGCTCCACTGCATGATTTGCATTAATTCCTCAAACAGTCATTGAAAGCCTGTATAAGGCTTTGGGGAAATAACTTTGGGCAAGAAGACATCATCCCTCCATCTCTCATAAACATTAATTTTCAGTGAGTGAGGTCTTAGTCAATATCATGATAAATAATTTCATAGAAGTTGTGATAAAAATGCTATGAAAAAGTACCAGATGTATGAAACCATACGATGTCAGGACCTGGATTAGGAGGTCAGAGTGTTTTCTAAAGTAAGCAAAATGAGTCTTAAAGAACAAAAGAATAAAGTTCAAAGGAAGTATGTTCCATGCAAAGAGAATAGCTTCTGGCTACCTTCAGGCTCTGGAGAGAAGGGCACAGTGTACTCAAGGAACTAAGGAAGAAAGTCAGTAGCCACATTCTGGAGCTTAGGGTTCAGCTGGGAAACTGGTAAGTAAGCAAGGGCAATCAATATAAAGCCATTACAAGTAGGATTTTATTTTGTTTTAAAAATCTTTTCAGGGGCGCCTGGGTGGCACAGCGGTTAAGCGTCTGCCTTCGGCTCAGGGCGTGATCCTGGAGTCCTGGGATCGAGCCCCACATCAGGCTCCTCTGCTATGAGCCTGCTTCTTCCTCTCCCACTCCCCCTGCTTGTGTTCCCTCTCTCGCTGGCTGTCTCTATCTCTGTCAAATAAATAAATAAAACCTTTAAAAAAAATCTTTTCATCTTGAGATAATTTCAGAATTGCAAAATTATAAAAAATAATTTCCTTATACTTTTCAACCACATTCTCCAAATGTTAACAACTTAAGTGACCACAGAATCACCAAAATCAATTGATTCTACACTTATTATTTAACTTACAGACCTTATTTTACCAATTGCTCCACTAATGTCCCTTCTAAGAATCCGATCCAGGATCACACATTGCTTTCATTGTCATGTCTCCTTAGTTTCCTTTATTTTTTTTCCCCTTAGTTTCCTTTAAATAGGACAGTTCCTCAGTGTTTATCTTTCATGGCCTTGACACTTTTGAGAAGTACAGGCCAGTTATTAGGTAGAATGTACTTCAATTATGGTTTATTTAATGTCTCCTCATGATCAAATTCAGGTTATACATTTTTACTACAAAAGGGATGTTGTCCTTCTCAGTGCATCATTTCAGAGGGAACATGATGTGGATTTGTCCCACTGTGATATTAATGTTGATCACTTGGTTAGGATAGTGTCTGCCAGATTTCTCCACTGTAAAACTATTCACTTTTGACTTAAATATCTTTGGAAAGATACTTTTTTTTTTTTTTTTAAGATTTACTTATTTTAGAGCTAGAGAGAGAGAGAGTACACGCATGAGTCAGGGGAGGGACAGAGGAAGAGAATCTTTGAGCAGACTCCCCACTGAGCTCAGAGCCCTACACTGGGCTCAGTCTCAGGACCCATAAGATCACGACATGAGCTGAAATCAAGAGTCGGACGTTTAACCAACTGAGCCATCCAAGCATCCCATCTTTGGGAAGATATTTTCTATGTGAATATTCTGCTTCTCAACATACTTTCATCCAATAATTTTAGCAACCATTAATGATGCTTACCTGCATCAATTATTTCTGTGGTATTTGCAAATAGTGATCTGCTCTTTTCATCAACTCTTCTACATTAGCTGCAATGCTACTCTAAGGAAGAGTTTTTCTTTCTCCCCTGATTTATTCATTTATTTTTATCAGTAATGATTCATGGATTCATATTTTATTCCATGAGTTGTAATTTATTACTATTACTATTCTGTTACTAAAATGTCCCCTGTCCCATTGGAATCCCTTCAAGTTGATTGCTAGGTCTTTTTTTTGAGCACATCCCTACTTTCTGGCACTGCAGATGTTCCAGCTCATGTACTTTTCCTGCCCCAGTTTGGAATTAGCAAAGAGATAATTTCTCTAAAGAGCCCAGGTTGAGACACCTCTTGGTATATTCACTAGTTTTGGGGTGTCATTGCCTTAGGCTCTCTCGGAAGATAGAACTAAAAAGTATATTTATGCATACATCTATTAAATCATGAGTTTGTAGTGATACCTCCAATTCCAATCAAACATTACAGGGTTCATTATAGCCTTAGAAGTGTCCTTTTTTTTTTTTTTTTTTTTTTTTTTTTTTTTTTTGAGAGAGAGAGAGAGAGAGTGCTTGCCCGCCCCTGTGAGTGGGGGAAGGGGAAGATGGGGAGGGAGATGGAGACAGAATCTTAAGCAGACTCCACACTGAGTGCACAGCCCAACATGGGGCTCCATCTCGCGACCCTGAGATCCTGACCTGAGCTGAAACCAAGAGTTGGACGTTTAACCCACTGAGCCACCCAGGCGCCCCAGAAGGGTCCTTTTTTTTTTTTTTAACTTCAGTAAATATTTACTGAACACCTGCCATTGGCCTGGTTCTGTGCTAGATATTGAGGATATAATATTGAACAAAACCGGTATGGTCCCTTGGTCCCTGTCCCTGCCCTCATGAAGCTTAGACTCTAGAAGGTACAATTTATTAATTATTCCCCTTTTCTCCAAAATTGCTAAATTTAAATTTATGCTTTTCACTGGCTCCTTCTCACCAGGATTTAAACAGGCCACAGAAGGATTTTAAGCAGGTAACATGACCAGTTCTACATTTCTTTTCTTTCCTTTTCTTTTTAGTTTTACACTTCTTAAGGGGTCATTCTACTGGAGAATCAAAAGAAAGATTGTCAAATTGTCAAAGGCCAATTGTTGAAGGGGGAGGTTAAGAAAATGTGGGGAGACCAATTTAAAGCTATTAAGTAGTCCAAGGTAAGAGATGACAATCAACTGGACTGAGGTGAAGGCAGGAAGAATGGAAACAACTATATTTGAGAAATATTTAGGAGATAAATGGACCATTTGGGTGACTGACCGAAGGGTAGTAGGATGAAGTAAGAGAGAAAAATGACTCAAGGAGGACTCCTAGGTTTCTCAGAGTATGTACAAAAATACTGGTTCACATCTCCATATATTATAAACATGACTACGTCTCTTCCATTAAATTGTAAACAACCCGATGACAAGAACAGTGTAACAGTGTATGATTCATATCTTTGTATCCCCAATATCTCCTACAGTGCCTGGTACATAGTTGGAGCTCAAGAAATGTTGAATAAATGATTGAATGGATGATCTTCCTCAGAATTACCAAGTTGAGATTTCAGCTGTAGAGATTTAAATTAGATAAAACACCCTCATAAAGGCCTAAAACTCCCTACACAGAGGAAAAATACGTATGCTGAATATCTATTCTCCCAAAAGGGTATAATAGACCATATTCCTGGTCTATTAGTTTATTATGTATACTTTCTCTTCTATCATAAATTCATCTTACCCAAGACTTAAAACACAGAAGCTATAAAATAGAGCTAAGTGTTTGGCTTGAACAATGAATTTCACTTTGCACCTATCAGATTGCCAAAAATTAATGCCTATTAATTGCCTATCCCTGGCAGGGCGTGGAGGTAAGGAGAGGTTTCCATTTTCTCACCTCTCAAATGGGGCTATGGGGTTTAGGTGAGAAGTTTCTAGCCTTAAGCAAGCATTCCGTAAAAGTTGACACTCTTTCTCTTCATATATCTACATACTCCTTCAAGACCCAATTCAAACCACTCCTCCAACTAGGAAACCTGCTCAGACCATCAATATGCAGCAATCTCTTTTTCCTTCTCTGAGCTCGTGGAATACTTATCTAATAAAATTCTTCAAAAATTAATCAAGGGTAGTCCTGTGATTGCTCTTGTAATAAATCGCTTTCTTTTTTAATTGTTATTTAGCTACTCACATACTAATACACTGTTCTCCAGTGAAGTCAGATATGTCTTCATACATCAATGTGAAGTCAGCTATGCCACTTATTTGCTATGACTTCATCTTCCCAATTTTCAATGTTCTCATCTGTAAAATGGGAGACATAGACACCTATCTGGTAAGGTTGCTGTTAGGATTTGAAAAAATGTGTGTAAACGGTCCAGCATATGCCACATATTTGGTATTCAACAAATAGATGCCAACAAGCACCAGTGAGGGCAGTTGTCAGACCTTTTCCAAATTTCAATCCTGTCCCAGATATAGCACTTCACAGAGTGCCTCACACATGACTGCTGCTTGATATTTAGTTTATTTTTACTCCACCTTTTCCAAAAAAGATTTAAGGCAGCTAGGTGTTCAACAAATATTTGTTAAATGATTACAAGCCACACTTTCCAGTCAGATGTTTTTTCTTCCTTTCAGCTTTTTCCATAATAAGCAAAACACCACAATATTGTGACTTTTTAAAAGTTTTTAATCATCCTTCACTTGCACCAAGGATTTCTTCTGTTACTTTTTAATCTAACTAAACAAAAAAAAATTAACTATAAAATATATGCTCATGGTGAAAATGAAAACGTTATGAGGTAATAAAATGAAAAGTAGGCTCTTCTCCCCATATTCAGTCTTACCATCCAGAGGTAATATTTTTTAAGAAGCTATTTCCTATATATCCTTCTAGAAATCTCCTTACATATACATCCTAAAGTTAAAATAAAATAAAACAAGTGAATGGGATAGTACTATAGAGACTATCAACTACCTGCTTTTTTCACTTAATATGTAGGTAGTATTTATTGGTTTTGGGGTCTAGCAACTATCTTACCTTCTTTAAAGGTTTAAAGATTTTCTTAAAGATTTTCCCTGATTAATATCTTATTAATATAAGCTCCACAAGGGTCTTTTCATCTCTTTTGCTCTACTCTATCCCCAGCACCTAAATAAAACCTGAAACATAAGCATATGGTCAATAAGTATTTGCTAATGAATGTACTTCCTTTTGAGGAATTGCCTTCATTCATTTAAGGTATACTGCCCACTCTTAGCCAAGTGGCAAGAAAGACTGATTAGACGCTCCATCCTTAGATTTTGAACTGTGAGCAGAATAAAAACAGTTACAGCTTCTTCATTCCAGGGCTGAACCCATTTAAGCATGAGGAATGTTCCTGCTATCAATATTCTCTGGGGTGGCTGCTACTTCACTGTCCTAGCCTGGATCTCCTGCCTTACCTCCAATCTTGTGAACTAACGCACATCTTCCCAATGATTTTCCCTTCTGTTGTTAGTTCGGCATTTCTCAACCTCAGCACTAGTGGCCTATTTTTTAAGTAAGCTCTACACCCCACGTGGGGCTCAAGCTCACAACCCCGAGATCAAGAGTACCATGCTCCACTGACTGAGCCAGCCAGGTGCCCTAGCACTACTGACATTTTGAGCTACATAATTCTTTGTTCTGAGGGGCTGTTCTGTGCATTGCATATGCTTAGCAGCATCGCTGGTCTCTACCCACCAGATGCCAGTAGCATCCCCTTGTGTAACAATCAAAAATGTCTCCAGACATTAACAAATGTCCCCTAAAGGGGCTGAATTAGCTAGTTGATTTCTGTGGGACAAAAAAAAATAAAATAAAATCCTAATTGATGGCTACTATATCTTTGGCAACTTTTCCTTATGGCCTGTATAGAAGTATCTCATTTGTTTAAATATCTCAGCTATATCATATTATATGATATAATTTTTAACTATATGTTATTAAAACAGTCTACTAATAATGGATTTCAAGGTTTTCTCTGGCGTTATTTTATAATTTTTTAGAAGATTTTATTTTTAAGTAATCTTTACACCCAACGTGGGGCTTGAACTCACAACCCCAAGATCAAGAGTCACTTTTTCTACCAACTGAGGCAGCCAGGTGCCTTATCTGAAGTTACTTTAAACAGCAGCTTTATGGAGATATAACGCTATATAATTCATCCACTGAAAGTTTACAATTCAATGGCTTTTAGTGTCCTCAGAGTTGCAATCCTCACTGCAATCAACTTTAGAACAATTTCATCACCTCAAAAAGAAATTCCTGCACAACTTAGTAGTTACCACCCCCAAAGCCCTGTCTGCCACAGCCCTAGGCAACCACTAATCTATTTTCTATCTCTGCAGACTTACCTATTCTTAACATTTCATGAAATGGAATCCTAGAACATGTGCTCTTTGGAACTATTTCACTTAGTGTAATGTTTTCAAGGTTCATCCATGTTGTAGCATGTATCAGTACTTCATTCCTTTTTATTGTTGAACAATATTCCATTGCATGGACACACCACATCTTATCTATCCATTCATCAATTGATGGGCATTGAGTTGCTCCACTTTTTGTCTATTATGAACAATGTTGCTATGAATATTCATGTATAAGTTTTTATGTAGACATATTTTCACTTTTCTTGGCTATAGACCTGGAGGTAGAATTGCTGGGTCATTTGGAAACTTTATGTTTTACCTTCTGAGGAGCTGCCAGAATGTTTTCCAAAGTGGCCACACCATTTTCTCTTCCCAACAGCAGTATACTAGAGCTCCAATTTCTTCACATTCTTACCAACATTTGTCCTTTCTTTTATTTGTATCTCCCTGATAGTTAATGTTGGTGATCATCTCTTCATATACTTAGTGGCCGTTTGTATATCTTTGGAGAAATGTCTATTCAGACCCTTTGTCCATTTTTAAATTGGGTTATTTGTCTTTCTTACTATAGAGTTGTAATAAATCTTCATATATTCTAGATATAAGTCCCCTTTCAGATACACGATTCCAAAAATTTTTTCCCACCCCATAGGATGTCCTTTCACTTTCTTAACAGTATCCCTTCCAGCACAAAAATTGAAATTTTTTGTCAATCTTTCAGGTAAAAATAGTGTGCCGTGAGCAGCCAGTTCAGTTTGCACCTCAATCAGAAAATCATGTTTCTCTGAGACAACCACCATATTTGGATGCAGATGTGTACACATTTCCCATTTCACCACATAGAATATTAAAAATGTGTGTAAGGGTCAAGATTTAATGAAATATTGAAAAATAATGAATATTTTTTACTGCTTACTCAAGAACAATCTTTTTTTAAGAGTGAGAGAGAGAGAGAGAAAGAGCACAAGAATGCTCAAGGGGTGGAGAGGGGCAGAGAGAGATCTTAAGCAGGGGAGCCCAATGTGGGGCTCAATCTCACCATCCTGAGATCATGACCTGAGCCCAAATCAAGAGTTGGACACTTAACCAACTGAGCCACCCAGGCACCCCAATTAAGAACATTCTTAAGTGAACTTTTGTTTTGCTTTTACTGCATGTGCATGATGGTAAAAAGTATATAACATTAGTACAGTTTAGTGCCAATGTCTTTAATGGTGCTAAGGTACAAGCAGTTTCATCCATCATTGCTTGTGCCATCAACGTAAATGCCAATTTACATGAAAAGGGCAATACAGCGAAAAGGGCAAATAATGTTTTAGTATTATTATGAAAATAATCTTGACCTGACATACTCCTGGACAGGTTCTCAAGGAGCCCTAGGGGTCTGCTAGGCCACATTTTGAGAACTGCTACTCTATGACATTCATGTTTATTTGAAAAGGAAAAAAATTCCTTATATGTATGTTTTCTAATAAACTGATACTCCAGAAACAAGATACAAGAGGGAATATGTGAAATGTTATCTTCTGATTTTTGCCTACCTTTGACATACATTGCACATCCCAGGGACACATAACCCAGAGAAAGGAATTTAAGCAAGGATAATGAAAAGTAATGGGTCTTCCACCGTATGTATGAGGAGGAGAAGGCAAGTTAGTGGATGATGATATTATGTAAAATTACTTACCCTTTGTAAATATCTACTGCATTAGAGTGGATATAAGTTGTTAGGATTCTATTCTCTAAGTAGCAAATACAGATAGACAGGTCTTAGACTGTCCTCTGTAAGGCCAGTGAAGCTTCTGTCCAGAATTAAGCAAAGTCAATTCAGAGTAATCCTATAGATTCTAAGCCAGTAAAATGTACTCTAGAGACCAAACTCTCCCCATAAAAGTCCTTTAGAGACGGTGACCTTATCTACTTAAGAACTACTTACTCTATCTAAGGATCTTCAAGCACTAATAGCTGTGTTTAAGCAAACTTGAAAATAGTTACAGACCATGGCCAAGTTACTGGGATCTAACTTGTCTTTCTTTCTAATCCATCCTGCATACCACTTCAAAGTTAATCCCCTTAAATCACTCTCACCTTTATTCAAGAACTTTCAGTAATAATTAAAAGCTAACACTAATGGAGCTCTTAACCATGTGCCCAGCACTATACTGGATAATTTAAACGAATTTTCTCATTTAATCCTCCCAGTAATCCAATGAGATAAATTCTATAGTTCTTTTACTGGAGATGAAGAAACCTGGCTTAAATAGATTCAATAACCTGCCCAAAGTTGCTGAGCTTCTGAGTGGCAATACCAAGACTCAAACCCAAGCTCTTGACTACTGCAGTATTTTCGCAGAGATACTACTGGTCTAATAATCACTCAGGGAACTTGTTTTTTAAAAAAAACAGCTAATTGGGCACAACGACAAGGCACACACATCAGAATTTCCAGGGCGAGTCTCTGACTCACACCAGGTTTAGGAACCACAAGTTAACTTCCCATTTTCTAGAGAATGGAGTGGATTTCCTATGTCTAAACTACTCCTCCTAGCAGGATTCTAGGATAAGGGCAAAATTCCTTAAATTGGCCTACAAAGTTCTTCATTGCCTGTCATTTGATTGACCTTTTTTGGTCTCATCTTGCCCCAACTTCCCTTTTGTTTCAGTCTCCTCTATTCATTACAGGGCTTTCCTTTACAGGGTATTTGCACATGCTGTTCTTTGGTCTGGGATGCTCACCCCCCCTCCTGTTGTCTAGTTAACTCTTGCTCTTCTTCAGGCTTCAGTATAATGGACACTTCCTGAGAGAAACTTTCCTGACCTGCCTAGGTCAAATCCCTAGTTACAATCTCTCATAACACTATGTACCACATTTACAAATTAAAAAATATTTATGTGATAATCTCTCTCACTATAAACCATACAAAGATAGGTAATATGCTTGTTTTTGCCCATTATGGTATTCCCAGTGCCTAGCTTAGTGCCTGTCACATAAATACTGAATGTTCAATAAATATTTGTTGAAAGAATTAATAGATTCAAGGCCTTTTGAAATATTCCCTATTTAACCAATCAAATGTATTTTTCACTCTTATTCAACAGACACCTACAGTTCTAGTAACAGAAGAGGTTAACACTTCTCTCTACATCTTTTCATCCTTATCCAGACTCTACCTTCTCTACCTCCTCACCTATATACACTTATAATTCACCTATTCACCTGTAATTCTTCCTACTGCTACAAGGTAGAAACTAAATTTCCTTTGTTTCACAAAGTTCTCTTCAATACACCAGCCCCTAACACATGCCTCTAAACTTCTAAATCACTTTGTATTTCCATGCCATCCATTTGGTACTTCATCATATGCTGCATTACATAATATTTCATATGCAATTACCTTGTTTTATTTTTTTAACGATTTATTTATCTTTTAGAGTGCATGAGCCCACGAGCAGGGGGAGGGGCAGAGGGAGAGAGAATCTTCAAGCAGACACCCCACTGAGCGTGGAGCCTGATGTGGGGCTCGATCCCACAAACCTGAGATCATGACCTGAGCTGAAATCAAGAGCTGGACGCCTAATCGACTGAGTCACGCAGTTGATTTATTTTATTTTTTTATTTTATTTTTTTAATATAACCTGTTTTATTTTTTTAATATAACCATTGTTAGGGAGTTTGCATGTTCTTAAATAGTAGTTTAATTTGCTACTGGAGTACCCAGGCATGTCATAAGTCCTCTGTAAACATCTGCAGAATGACTTTCTGTGGCCTGCAATGTGTCAGCCTGCGGTTATCAACAAATTTACCAAAAGACAATTCTCTTTGGAGGGCACCTGTTTATTTTACACTATTTCTCCATGGAATACCTCCAGGGACCCTTTTCGCAGAGAGTTCAGAACAAGTGTGATGGAAGAACATTAAAGTAAGGTACTATTTTAAATTTCCTGACATATTTAGAGAAGTTCTGTACTCAGGGATTTCTAAATCCATTACAGAATTATTAATATATTTCATAACTCTCTAGGATTCCATAACTCTCTTGGCCGACTATCTTTTACCACAAACCTTTAACCCTATGTAAAATGTAGTACATTTCAACATTTTTCCTCTTCGGTGAGACTAAGATCTAAGTAATTAAGACTTTTTTCCTTTCAAAATCGGAAAGTAAATTATAATTCCAATTATCTGAGTCTTTTTTTTTTCATTTTTATTTATTTGAGAGAGAGCATGTGCACAGGGGGAAGGGGGAGAGGGAGAGAGAGTCACAAGCCGACTCCATGCTGAGCGCAGAGCCTGATGCCGGATTTGATCTCAAGACCCTGAGATCACGACCTGAGCCTGAACCAAGAGTTGAATCCTTAACCGACTGGGCCATCCAGGCACCCTGAGTCTTATTTTTATTTTTATTATTTTTTAAAGATTTTTATTTATTTATTTGACAGGGCAAGAAAGCATAAGCAGGGGAAACAGCAGACGGAGAAACAGGCTCCCTGAGTAGGGAGCCCAATGGGGGGGGGGCTCAATCCCAGGACCCTGGGATCATGACCTGAGCCAAAGGCAGTAGCTTAACGAACTGAGCCACCAAGGTCCCCCTGAGTCTTATTTTTAAATGCAAGAGCTGAGGACAACAAAATCAACAGAAAATATTAAAATTCAGGCTATATGTGTCACCCATTTCAAATGCAAGGAATTAATTTATTTCATGAGTTTTATCAATCATGATTTTTGTCCATACTAATTAAAAATATTTAAAAATTAAAGTTTGATAATAAAGAATTATGAGTTATCTGTTTCTCTTTGGATGTTGTTATGAACATTTTATATGGAGCTAATTGCTTTTTTAACTGCTTTATTGAGATATAATTTACATACCATAAAATTCACTCATACTAACTGTACAATTCAATTTTTTCAGTATATTTAAAGAGCTATGCCACCACTAGAGTCTAATTTTATTTTATATTATTTTTTAAACTGAGATATAATGCACAACATTGTATAACTATTACCACTCTAATTCTGGAGCATTTTCTTCACCCCAAAAAGAAACCTTGTACTCATTAGCAATCTCTCCCCTTTTCTCTCTTACCCCTCCAGCCCTAGGCAATCACTAATCTACTTTCTGTTTCTATGAATTTTTCTCTTAACATTTAATATAAATGGAATCATACAATAAATAAGTGGTTTTGTGACTGGCTCCTCTTACTTAGCGTGTTTTCAAGACTTATCCATGTTGCTGCATGTATCAGAATGTCATTCCCTGTTATCACCTAATAATATTCTATTGTGTAGGTTACCACATCTGATTTATCCTTTCATTAATTGATGGATATTTGGGTTGTTTCCACTTTTTTGACTGTTAGGAATAATGCTGATATGAACATTTGTATACAAGCTTTGTCTAGACACATGTTTTTATTTCTCTTGGGTGAACAACAAGGAGTGGAATTACTAGGTCAGGTGCTAATCACTCTTACAATGAATAACATACATTTTTTTCTATTTAAAGGATTTTTGACACAGCCCAGAAACAGACTTTTCATGAAAATCTAATATAAAATCCTTTTTTTAAAGAAAATAAGGTTAATCTGCACACAGTTTCTCTATCGACAGAACTGTATCATGTTACTTTTCAGTTTGAGGTTCAAGTAGAAATTATAAAATGCGGTGAGAACTCCTTTTAGTGTAAATCTTAAAACTAGACCGAGTTTGCACTAGCCTACTTAATCGATATGCTAGGATCAAATTCTATTTTTTGAGCAGGATGTATATATCCATCTCCTTGCCGTGCACAAGTGCATAAGAGATAAATACACAGTAAGGGAAGGCTTACCCAGTAGGAGGAACAATAAATAGGAATTTAAAATATCAAACACCCTGAGTAAACTAAATTCTTATTTCCCTCCACTAGTGGGGGCCTGTTTTACATTTCATGAGAAAAAGGTGAATCATTAATTATAATTAGTCATGTAAATTCCCAAAGCCTTTCATAAAAGCATCTTTCAGAAATTGGAGTCCAAATAAACTTCTGTTCACATGTTTTCTTTTTTTTTTTTTCTGGCAATGTACACTCTAGTTCAAATATACTCAGGAAGCAAACTTTAAACAGAGAATTAAGAGCTGATTGTAAAATTCCACATTAAAAAAAGAGCATAAAGACATATTTTAATTTTAATTTTAAAGAAGAATCAAACATCTTGCAGCAGAAATGAGGCATAATCTAGGGGAAACTACCAGACGTCCTACCAATCACAGCACTGGAGAACGCCACAGGTCGTCCAAAAGACGCATTCGTTTTAGCCAACAGCTCTTTCCTCCCGCCAAAGCTGTCCCTAGAGCGTCAAAGAATAATCCAACGAGTGACTGATGACTTTTCCCTTTTGATTCCCCTCCGCCCCCCTCCTCCACACACATCCACCTGCTTGGAGGTGTCAAAGCGACTGGAAATGGTTAACAGTGACCAGCAGCAGAGAGAGAAACAAACACCCCTGACAACCCACAGCTGAGTAAGCAAGAGCTGTTTATTCACGAACATGTTCCATTTGGAGACTGTCGGCGAGCCCTTGAAAGACCACGCACATTTTAGAGGGCTCCTAGAGAGGGAGAGAATAATCTTTTCTCCCCCGTCACTCCCCCAAAACACACACTGAGAAGCTCCGGTGGGAACCATCTGGTCAAGGCAGCCCCCCCTCCCCCGACCACTTAGGAATAACCTCCCGCACCAGTGCATCCAACCCCTTGCGCGGGTTGTGTAACTCCCCAAAATGAGCTCAGACGCGCCAGAGCCTGGCCCCAGCCCGAGGGCTTCTGAAGGCGCTTCTGCCACCCCCACCCCTGCCACGGCCCGCCCCGACGCCACGACCGGGGCTGGGGACCCTGACGAGAAATGGCCCTTCAGCCCCCTTCCCTCACCTGGCTCGGTCCCACCTGAGGGCAAGAGCTGAGAAAAGAAACAGGCAGGAAGGGCTGACCTTGTTGCTACTGACAGTGGAGCGGCACATCCTGCTGCTTCCTGGAAAGCGGCCCGAAGGACATTTTTCCCCCTGGAGGAAGGAAACGGGAGGGCGCCGGCCGGGCGGCGGCGGGCGCGGCGGCAGTGGTCAGGGCGGGCTGTGCAGCCTCTAGCGGGGACGGTCCGAGGACTACATCTCCCAGGCTGCTCTGGGCCGCCTTGCGTCGTGACCCCGGCGCGCACGGAGGCGGTGACTCTTACCTCACAGAGGTAGCTCCTCCGCCGGCAGCAGCTCGGCTCCCGCGGTCCATGGACCGGAACCCCGGGCCGACGGGCAGGAACCCGGGCCGCTATCGCCGCCTCCCCACCCCAGACTCCTCCTCCTCGCTCTCCACCGCCTCCTCCGGACGCCCGCAGGACGCGCACCGCCGCCTCCGGGCTCGCGGAGCCACCCCAGGAGGCTGGGCGGCGGGTTCGCGGCTGCTGCCGGACTGAGGCCTACTCCGCCGCCTCTCAGTGCTATTGTCCCTGGGCCCGGCCCTGACCACGTCCACTGGGGAGGGCCGAGTGCGCCGGCTTCACGGAAGATGCCGGACCAAGCCCTACAGCAGATGCTGGACAGGTACGGTCAGCTTTGGGGGAGAAGGCGAGCCACGGATCCTCGCTCTGACTCTGGCCCTGCCCGCGCCGGGCCTCGAGGCTCTCCGTAAGCGGAGCCCGGCGTGCCGGGAGGATTCCATGGCCGGGGGGCCGTGTGAGGGGCAGAAAGTTTGGAGTCCCTGCTGGGGGAGGACAGAGCGGGTGGCTCGGGTGCTTAGACTTAAAGCGAAACTTAGGGAGTGGCGTCTAGCTTTGTTGGAACGCCCTTTTGAAGTGAGAGGGGTTTGGGTTAATCCACAGAATTAGTTTCCTTTTCGGTTTCTTACAGTCCTCCCCTCCCCCCAAAACTATGTTGTAACGTGTTTGTCGCGATGTCACTGGCAAGAACAACCAGACTATCTTTCAGGGGAGTGATCCCCTACAGTTTTAAGACTCTCCAAAAACCAAGGGTAAGCATTCTTTTGGAAAGCCTGAGAATCCGATTTCGTTCCTCCTTTCCCCCATCCCACCCCACCCCCAAACTGTAAGGTCAGGCATATCCACAAGGGAGTTTTAACGGTCAGACCAGAGTAGAGGTTATGGAAAACAGCCACATGAGTCCAACACTGAACAGTTACCATATTTTATGATTCGTTGAGTTCACTGAGAAAGGTTTATCTTGTACTGAGGCCAAGTGGCCCATTTCTGGGGGGCTCCTGTCTGTGAAACTCTTGTTGTGAAGTCGGTTGCACTGCCCTCTGCTGTTCAGATTCTAGTTCATGGGTTCTACCATGAGTTTTTGGATACTCAGTCTACATTTCTCCCTAGCCAAGTCTTAAATTCCTAGCATTGCCAGTGCTACAGGCTAATGCATAATGTTTGTGGTTGCTTACAGTTGTCAACAGACCACTGGTCACCCTGTTAAGCAGGTGGTACAGTTCTTTGTATTGAGTAGAGGTCTAACTGTTAAGACGTTAAATGAAAGGCCTCCGTGAGATTATACCCAGTTAAAAACTGTTTGGATCAGCCACACCCAGAACACAAAAACACCCAAGAGTACATCTCCTCCCAGAGTGACATTTTCTCTGGAGCTTAGAATTTTGAGACATCAGTGTTGATAAAAATCATGTTCCTTACTTTATTCCGTTGGAATGACCCAGTGATTAATCCAGCCTTGTTTGAGGTCAGCATTCAGGTCAGGTTGTATTGACTATCCCCTTTTGAATGTACCAGCTCATTTATAAGCTCCTAGAAGGCAGAAATGTCCTCATCATTTATCTTAAATCCTAGAACAGAGCCTGATACTCAGTAGATCATCAGTAAGTATTTGTTTGATGAACAAATACATGAATTTTTTTGTCATTTTTCCCAGTTGTCTAGGGGTCTGATAAGTTACCAGGTTTTTCCTTCGCTGTAATTTAGCATACTGGCAAATTGCAAAGGACTACTAATGCCCAGAGGAGACCTCCTCATTCCACCGCCAGTTCCAATCAAATGAGACCCTGTCCTGTTGCAGGATATGTTGTAATTAGATTTTTTTTTTCCTTTGAGTGTCTGCTGCTTTCAGTCTTACATAGATGACTTTTAGAAGGGTTTTTATGTCCAAAAGATGACCTGGCTTTCATATGTTCTTTGGACATTTCCATAAAAGTAAAAAGCCAAGGAGTACTCATGAGACATTTACAACTTCTCAACAGAAACTTGGAAATTCTGAGTGCGTTTAATGAAGCTGATTTCTATAATATTGGCTTAATGTCATCTTTTGTACTTTTTTGACATACCTCAACATAGATTCTTAAGATGACATTCAAAGACTTATTATCTCAGTAGTTTGCAACCTGGCTTCACATTAGAATCACCTGGAGAACATTTTTAAAATATGCATGGGAGAGCACCTGCATGGCTCGGTCGGTTAAGCATCTGACTCAGTTTCGGTGCAGGTCATGATCTCGGGGTTTTGAGATAAAGGGCCCCCCCCCCCACCGCCAGGCTCCCTACTCAGCTGGGAATCTGCTTGGGATTTTCTCTCTCTCCCTCTCCTGTCCCTCCCCACCCATCTCCAGGTGCCTCTCACCCCCCCCCCCCCCCCCCCCACTCCCACCATGTACACGGGCTTTCTCAAATAAATAAATTTTTTTTAAAGGTTTTAAAAATTTATTTGAAAGAGTAAGAGAGCACACGAGCAGAGGGAGAGGGAGAAACAGACTCCCCTGCTGAAGAGGGAGCCCAACCCTGGGATCATGACCTTAGCCCGAAGGCAGACACTTAACCAACTGTGCCACCCAGGTGCCCCTAAATAAGTTAATCTTAAAAAAAAATACATATATATGGAAGGGTGCCTGCCCAAGACCAGTCAGATCACATTTCTAGAAGGATGGGGCCTGAAATAAGGGATTATTTCATGATAAAAGTACAGGTTCGTGAGAAAAGTTTGGGCTTCAGAGACCATAATTGTGAGATTTTCATTTTACCCCTAGTGAGTGGCAAAATGTGATTTTGGACTTAAATTCTGAGGCTATCCATCCTCATTTATAAAATGAGAATATTCGGGGTGCCTGGGTGGCTCAATCAGTTAAGCATCTGCCTTCAGTTCTGGTCGTAATCTCGGGAGTCCTGGGATGAAGCCCCATGTCAGGCTCTGGGCTCAGCGGGGAGTTTGCTTCTCGCTCCCCCACTCCCTCTGTGCTCTCTCTCCTTCTCTCCCTCTCTCTCAAATAAATAAAATCTTAAAAAAAAAAAATGAGAATATCCTCACAGGCTTGAATCAAAAGAGAACACATGTAAGCATTTTATAAAACAGTAAAATGCTATTCATGTGTTAGGTATACAGAAGGTACTTAAGATTCTCCTATAATCAACCAGTGTGGCACTGTCCTCCCCCCTCGTCTCCTTCATATTTACTGTCATCTTAATGTGGGCTGGCCCTGCATACAAACTGAGCACAAAGATACTTGATTGATTCATTTGAGGAATACTGACAAGTGTAACAGATTAAAATGTGTCAACCTACTTGGGTTCATAATTCTTGCCATGAATTTGGCTCCCCCCAGCTTGGTTTTTGGGTGGCAGTTTTTGAAGGACAGAATTTAGCTCAGAAACCTGCCCATATGTTTATTTCTCAAATGCAGGTTTTATTCTTGAGAAGATTAAGGAAATATGTGTAACACATGAATTGTTCTGTTGCTTCTAGGTTAAAAGTTGGGTATTTGATAGTGAATTAATATGTATTTGTATTTATTGAATTTATGTAGTAAATATTGACTGCCTACATATACCTGGTACCATTCTAGGTCTTTGGTATATATAGTTAGTGAACACAACCAAAAATGCTCATATGGGTCTTAAATTCTAGTGAAATTGTGTTTAATTGTAACACGGATTGTGCGTTCAGTTTATACTACTTATTCTTTCAGGGTTTTTAAATTAATGGCTACTTATTAATAGCTGAAGTTGAATTGCCTTGTCCTTTGTGAATAAATTGGTTTAGCGATTGTTTATCTTGATAAATTTTATCGCAGTTTTTGTAGGTGGAAAGAATATATATAGATATATATTTTGATTGCCTTTCAGTTTGGTAACAGTAAGCAACTGTCCTGTGTAAATTTATTATTCAAACCTTTTAAATTGCTGTGGGTAAACAGTTTTTGAGAGTAGTGGGAAGAGGGGTGGTTTTCTAGTATCATGAATGATTTGGGATCACAAATCATTGCCCTGAAATTATAAGCATTTATAAACTCAGACGCTTTATATCATTATTCTGTCACCAACTATTTTCTTGATTTCTCTTATGTTTCTCAAAATTAGGATTAAATGTATAGAGAGTACAAAGAATATTGTAACAAACTGCAGGAGCGGACCTTATGTTTGAAGCCTGGGCCTGCTGAGCTTTGCTTCTGGAAACTTGACATGTATACCGCATCCCACAGTAAACACTCAGGAATTTGTTGAGGTGGTTTTGTATCACTTATTTGCACCTAGTGAGTAGGCCTGGCACTTAGCCGGTGTCCCGATACAGTCATATGGGAGGGAAAGAGGAGAGAATAATCTCTTCCCTGCCCCTCTCCTGCAGTGGCAAAGTGAATTAGAATCTTCATTCTGTGAGTGTTATCAAACACAGGTGTACATCCCTTTGGAGGATGTACACTATTCTGATAGGACCATGCCATATTATCTTTGGATTTATATAATCATCTCTTAATTTTCATTAAAGCAATTTCTCATTTTCTTTGTCATTTGGTATCTTTTCCTCAATCACATCACTATCCCATTTTGACAACTACAGACCAATACGTAGAATTAAAAAGCATAGCAATTAGTTATATTTGCCTCTATCTGTATGTTAAAAGTGGAAACATTACAGAAAAAGCCCCTTTGATCACTCTCATCAGTTCCATATCTTTTCTCCATCCCCGTTGCACTATCATAAATGGATTTATAGTCTTCCCATCTCCTTTGTTTAAGGCTTTTATATATACCATATATAATTCATGATTTTGTTTTTGTTTCTAAAATTTATATCGGCCTACAATTTGCTTTTTTTAAATACTATTTTGAGTTCTGTGATACTCAGCAATTAAAGAGAATATATATATAATATTCATTGGATTGACATATTATTCTTTTTCACTTAATCTATTCCCCTGTTCATGATATTTAGGTCCTTATTTTCTTTTTATTAGCTTTCCTTAGAATTTGACTTTGTCCTCAGCTGTACTAAAAGTATACTAAAGGTCACCAATAATTTCTTTTTTTTTTCTTTAAGATTTTATTTTAGAGCGAGAGCCGGGGGCAGGAGTGGAGGGGAGTGGGGGACAGAGGGAGAGGGAGAGAGAGACTATCAAGTAGGCTCCTCACTGAGCATGGAGCCCAATGTGGGGCTTGACTCATGACCCTGAGATCATGACTTGAGTGGAAATTAAGAGTTGGAAGCTGAACTGACTGAGCCACCCAGGTGCCCTGTAAAAGTCACCAGTAATTTCTTAACCACTAAACCTAATGCCTTTTTTGCTTGGTCCTCATATCCTTGACATATATTTAGTGAAGATGAAACTGATGATCACCACCCCCGAGCTTCTTGAAATTCTGTTCTACTTTTTAAAAAGATTTTATTTATTTATTTATTTATTTGACAGAAAGAGACAGCCAGCGAGAGAGGGAACACTAGCAGGGGGAGTGGGAGAGGAAGAAGCAGGCTTCCCGCGGAGGAGCCTGATGTGGGGCTTGATCCCAGGACCCCGGGATCACGCCCTGAGCCGAAGGCAGACGCTTAACAACTAAGCCACCCAGGCGCTCCTGAAATTCTATTCTATTATACCATACTATTTCTCTATCTTTTGCTTCCCCCCACTCATATATTACCTTACCTTTACTCCCTTCAGTCACGTAAGTATGGCTTAAGCCTCAGCACTTAACCATTCTTCTCTGAAGTGTACCCACTTACTATCTCATTTTCACCTCTATTTGAATGACTCCCAGATGTGTGTCTTTATTCCTGACCACTTTCCCATATTTCAGGGTCTCTTTCCTAGCTGGCCAATAGACATTTTCATTTTGTGTATACATGGTATTGCTAGCACCTTAACATATCTAAAACTAAACTCCTGATATTTCCCTGGCTTTTACTTTTCTTCCCAGTTTTTGGATTTTGATTAGACCATCCTTCTAGTCCACCAACCATGAAACCTAAGTCTTTTGTTTTGTTTTGCTTTTTGCTTTTTTTGCTTCTTTCCCTCCAGATTCACTCATCAAATAATATAGATTCTTTCTCTGGTTCTACTTTTTCTCTTCCAGTTTGACTTATAGAGTAGTATCAGAATTGGCCAAGGCGTAATTATATAATCACCTCATTTCCATGCAAAACCTGCCAGTCTGTACATCACCGATATGATAAAATGTAAACTTTCAAGACCCTAGCGAAGGGGCTTAGGTCTGTTAATGTCGTTCAGCCTCAACATACCTTAATCATACTCTTCTGCATTCCACTACATTGTCCTCTGGATATATCCTATTTCTTTTTAAAGATTTGATTGATTGATTGATTGATTGATTGATTGAGAGTGTGTGCATGCGGGTGGAGGGACAGAGGGAGAGAGAGAGAGAGAGAATCCTCAAGTAGACTCCAGCAGAGCACAGAGCACCAAATGGAGCTTGTTCCCTGAGATCATGCCTGAGATCATCCCCTGGGCTGAAACCAAAAGTCATATGTTTAACTGACTGAGCCACCCTAGTCACCCTGATATCCTGTACTTTCATTTCCTTATTTTTGTTTTAGGTGACTTCCTCCCTTTTAATACCTGGCTAACTCTTACCATCTTAAGAATTCAGCTCAAATATCACCTTGAAGCATTATGTAGCCCTTTTAGGCAGAGTGAGTTACTCCCTTCCTGTGTTTCCACAGAACGTTTACACATTTAGCATAGTAAATCACATTGTATTGTAATTTTGTTAATGCACCTATCCCATGTCTCAGCCTTCTGCACATACTCATTACCACCACCACCATGCACATTCAACTGGAAGTTCATTGAGAACAGAAACTATTCCCTATTCCTTTTACCCACAAGAGCCTTGGAGTACATTGGAGATGCTGTTGAATCTGTGTCTTTTCTTTTCATTCTTTATGACATCCGTGCTTAGAATAATCTTGCAAAAACACCATTTAAGACACTGAGAGTATGGCTGGCACCAACGACCTTTTTAAAGCTTTGTTTCTCTTTAATAATGAATACATACATATCTGTTGGCCAGGCCAACTGATTTATTTGCTCACTGTCCTCTGAACGCAAGATGTTCTTCTAGCATCTTGCCTTTCAAAGTTCTTCAAGACCCAGTTTCGGTTCTGCCTCATTTATAAAGCTTTTCTGGCTATTTTAGCCAGAAATATTTTCCCCTCTTCTCCAGACTTATGTAGCAATACTTTACATGCCCTGTATACATACATGACTCCTAACTCTTTACATGCCAAAGTTCATAAATTGATGAGAGATGGTAATATTTATATGGCACAGTGGAATAGACTGGAAGGAATTTAGATATCTGGTGAAAGCTCCTTATGACTGCTTAAAAGTATCTTAGCAAAAATGAAACAATTTCTTATACTGGCTCTAATGTCCTGTGAAATAAGAAATGGAAATTCTTCTCAGAATTCACTATACATGTGGCAGTGTGGTATAGTGAAAAAAGCCAGTGTTTTGGAGTTGAGGCCTAGATTGCATCTGTGCCTCTCTATGAGGCTTTGGGCAGATTACTTAACCTTTTTGGGCTTTTGTTTCCTTATTTATTTAAGATGGAAATAATTATGCTTGCAGAGTTTATGAAGATCAGAGACAAAGTGTATGTATGGCATGAATATATGCTTGATTGCTTTCATTGTGGTATATTTCCCTTCAGTTTTACCCTTCGGTTATGTGTCATGATTGTGGTTATATCTTTGTGATGAATCCAGATACTTTAACTTCCATTCCACTTGGGTGAACAGACATGTAAAGGGATTTTTAGTCTTCTTGATGGTATAGTTCCTGTTCTAGAATACACGGGGTGTGACACTTTTAATCCTTAAACAAAGCAAGCAGTGTGCGGTTCTTTCCATTGTTAAATGGGGCCTTTCTTGCATTAACCAGAGTATGGATCTCTAAAGCATGTTCTGAATTAAGGAGTGCTTGTTCTCTTTACTTAAAATAGTCCTGCAAATACATTGTTAAGGCACCATATATAATAAAACAGCAGCAATTTAAAGCTTGTTTCATTGTTCTCTCTCTTACCTCCTGGAATTCTTCTATTCTGCTACCCCAGTTTTCATCAAAGTGATCTCTAAGGTAGGAGCCTATGATTTCCCACATCTTTCTGATAATCCAAGATAAACACCTGTAATTTGAGTCTGTAAAGATAGACTTTACTGCCAGTTGTTTTATTAGATAGCATACCTATCTTGCTTAGTAAATTTATGTGCTATCGAGAAACTATTTTATTGATAAAGTTTCCTCCCCTTTTTTTCACATACTTTTAAGAAATAATTATATAAACAGTGGATGACTCACAAATGAGCCTTACGAAGTGAGGTTATCTTTGTCATCCAACCTTTCCTAACTGGTTTATAAAATCTATGTAGTATCTATATAATAGCTTTATCTTAAAACCATGTTGGTCTTCTCATTGTCCATGACCATATGCTCATTTCTGTCTGTAAGCTTGTTTTTGCTGTTTTGCTTACTTAGAATACCCTTTTCATTCCCAATTCAGCATGAATTCTCAGTCTTTTCATGAAACCATCTCAGCTCTTTCATCCTGTGTTTCTTACTGTCATCATCACATTTCTGTATTATGGTCTCTGACATCTTTTCTTGACATTTAGTGTATTCCTTGTGGCATCAAATAGTGAATGTACTTAGTAGATACTCAAGTTGATTTAAGAGGAGATCTTGAATAATCTTAGGTTTAAGGCAAATAAGCCATGTATTCCTTAAACAGTTTATATAAAGTTTACTGTTAGGAAGGATATGTCACTGGAAAAAAGTTACAATTTTAAAGTCATGTAGAATAAAATGATCTTTTATAGAGTGGCATGTTACATGTACAGATTTAGTGATATTACCAATACCATTAGGCTATACATTTATGTAAGGAATAAGTAATATTCTTTAGGTTCATCTAGTTCTTTTTCTTGTCTTCATGGTATGATAATAATGATTTGTTTTTTAACCTCTGAGCCAGTTGTGATAATTCCCAGATTTCCCTTTACTTTAGAAAGTAATGTGCCCCATCTTGGCAGGTGGGAAGGCGTGGAAGTAAGCAGTGTGTATATCAGCAAGCAGGAGGCATTTAGAGAACCTAGTGGAGGGGTGCCTGGGTGGCTCAGTCAGTTAAGGGTCTGCCTTCGGCTCGGGTCATGATCTTGGGGTCTAGGGATCAAGCCCTGTGTCGGGCTCCTCCCTCGCCAGGGAGTCTGCTTGTCTCTCTCCCTCTGGCCCTCCCCCCAACACATGCTTTCTCTCTCTCTCTCTCATAAATGGATAAAATCTTTAAAAAACAAAGGAAAAGCTAGTGGAAAGAAAAGACAGGGGAAGAAAAAGAATTGAGAGGACTTGAATGAGTATCTTAAGTAATGGTGGTGGCCTATTGAAAAATTTGGGGGGATGATTAGGAATCCAGGGCTTTTTCCGCTGAATACGAGGGTGCCAAACAGGATTGCTTTATGTGCTAATTTAGGTAACAAAGTGCATCCATAAAATCTAGGCATAGATGTAAAGTTGACACCATCTTTCTCATCTTTATCAGTGCCATTATTGCTGGTGTTCATTTGGTGGTTATATATATGCCAGACATTTGAGGAGGTGTAGAGGGAGAGAGAAATTTAAGCAGGCTCCATGCCCAGCACAGAGCCCCCCAACAGGGGCTTGATCTCACAACTCTGAGATCATGACCTGAGCTGAAATTAAGAGTCAGAAGCTTGACTGACTGAGCCACTCAGGCACCCCTGCCAGGCAATTCTTAAGCAGTTTTATGGTCACTTGTTTAATCCTTTACGATAAGGGATCTTAACATTAAACCCTTTTTATGCAGAGAACTCCTTTGGCACACTGGTTGAGCCTATGGGCTCCTGCTCAGAATGTTTTGAAAGAATGAAACAAAATATATAAGATCAGAAATGAAACCAATTATGTTGAACTATAGCAAATCAACATACTAAAAATCTGACATAGTAATATGAGCTTTAACATCTTAAGATATAAGCTCGGTTGGTTGGTCTGAGAACTAAATTCAAATTAGCAATGAGCTAAATATTATTTTGGGATACGCACCTCTAGCTGTAAAGTAATATGAAAATTTCTGGTCACTATACTAATTTCTAATTTCTGTACTGCTTAGTATTACCATGGTTTGCTTACCTTCATCACTGGAAGAAAATTAAATTTTATTTAGGGTTAGCAAAAATAAGATGTAATTTCTTTCCCCATCCAAATTTGCCAAACCCTGTAAGTTTCCACGAACCCCAGATTAAGAACCCCTTCTTTACAATACAAGAGATTCTGTCATTATACCTATAGTAAGGGGTGAGCAGGGATTTGAACTCCCGCAATCTGGCTCTAAAGCCCAGGTTCTTTACTCATTTAGAACATCCTGAAATCACATAGTCTTTTCCCCCAAATTTAGCTAGCTCTTTTCTTTAGGAAAAAAAAATCTTAAGCATTTTTGTTTAAATGAAACCAAATAATTTAAAGTTTAAATTGAGTGTAAAATGAAATTTTATTTCTGTATTGTGGTGAGTTGAGGAGACTTAAAGGAAATAAAGAAGGAAAAAGAAAAGAAGGATAGCTAGAGCAGATTCTCAAACTTCAAGTATTGTGATCACCTGTCAGCCTGTGATCAAAAAATATAATGTCGACAGTTCCTCAAGAAAATTAAAAATAGAATTACCATATGTAATCCAGCGGTGCCATTTCTGGGTGTATATACCTCAAAGAATTGAAAGCAGGGCCTCAAAGAAATATTTGTATACCCATGTTCATAGCATTATTTACAGTAGCTAAATATGGAAGCAACCCAAGTAGCTATTGAGCAGTGAACGGATAAGTGCTATGGAATATTATTCAGCTTTAAAAAAAGAAGGATATTCTGCGGTAAGCTACAACGTGGATCAACCTTGAGGACGTTGTGCTAAGTGAAATAAGCCAGTCACGAGACAAATACTGGATGTTTCCATTTATATGAGGTACTTAGTGTCTTTATGATTTTGACTATTCTGTAATGGTGTTTGTCAGGGGCTGAGGGGAAGAGAGAATGGGAGTTGCTTAATAGGTATAGAGTTTCAGATGGGTGGTTGTGATGGTTGCAAAACACCGTGAATGTATTTTTTTTAAGGTTTTATTTATTTATTTGACAGAGAGAGGGAAAGAGCACAAGTTGGGGGAGTGGCAGAGGGAGAGGGAGAAGTAGACTCCCCACTGAGCAGGGAGCACAACAGGGGGCTTGATCCCAGGACCCTGAGATCGTGACCTGAGCTGAAGGCAGGCACTTAACCAACTGAGCCACCCAGGCACCTCAACATTGTGAATGTATTTATTTATTTATTTTTAAAGACTTTATTTATTTATTTGACAGAGAGAGAGGCAGCCAGTGAGAGAAGGAACACAAGCAGGGGGAGTGGGGGAGGAAGAACCAGGCTCCCAGAAGAGGAGCCTGATGTGGGACTCAATCCCAGGACTCTGGGATCACGCCCTGGGCCGAAGGCAGATGCCTAACGACTGAGCCACCCAGGTGCCCCTGTGAATGTATTTAATACCACTAAACTATACACTTAAAAATGCTTAAGATGGTAAATTTTATGTTATATGTATTTTACCACAATAAAAAAGAAAAATAATTAAATGGGTTTTTTTATTTATTTATTTTTTATTTTATTATATTATGTTAATCACCATACAGTACATCCCCAGATTCCGATGTAAAGTTTGATGCTTCATTAGTTGCGTATAACACCCAGTGCACCATGCAATACGTGCCCTCCTTACTACCCATCACCAGTCTATCCCATTCCCCCACCCCCTCCCCTCTGAAGTCTTCAGTTTGTTTCTCATAGTCCATAGTCTCTCATGTTTCATTCCCCCTTCTGATTACCCCCCTTTTCTTTATCCCTTTCTTCCCCTACCGATCATCCTAGTTCTTATGTTCCATAGATGAGAGAAATCATATGATAATTGTCTTTCTCTGCTTGACTTATTTCACTTAGCATTATCTCCTCCAGTGCCGTCCATGTTGCAGCAAATGTTGAGAATTCGTTCTTTCTGATAGCTGAGTAATATTCCATTGTATATATGGACCACAGCTTCTTAATCCAGTCATCTGTTGAAGGGCATCTCGGCTCCTTCCATGATTTGGCTATTGTGGACAATGCAGCTATGAACATTGGGGTGCATATGGCCCTTCTCTTTACTACGTCTGTATCTTTGGGGTAAACACCCAGTAGTGCAATGGCTGGGTCATAGGGTAGTTCAATTTTTAACCTTTTTAAGGGACCTCCACACTGTTTTCCAGAGTGGCTGTACCAACTTGCATTCCCACCAACAATGTAGGAGGGATCCTAAATGGGGTTTTTTAAATAAAATTTTTAAATGTACTGTCACTTCCTACTCCCAGAGTTTCTCGGTAGGGCCTGAGAATTTACGTTTCTAGTGAGTTCTCAAATGATGTTTGTGCATCACATTGAACAGATTGGAAGATTGAAGGGGACCAGGGAGCAGGGGATGACTTAAAGAGAAACTTAGACTTTGGTCAGAAATTACAACCTCTTCTTGGGTGTGGACTTTGAAAGGTTTTTGGCTTTTTTCTTTGAAATAGGAAATAGCCAGTTATTCTCCCTTATTAGGATATTCAGAATGCATCCCATAAATTATAACATTAAAATTGTGATAACTTGAATTAAAGTAGAATTGTTATATTGACCCTAAAATGCAAATATTATGGCATTATCAGTAAAAATTTTTAATTTCAAAATGTTGGGTTTTATCTTTGTTGTCTGTTTTTATCTAAGAAAAGCTTGAAGACTCAAAGTACTTGCAATGAGAATTAGGTTTATTTAAGACTTTTCTGTTCAAGTTCTGGTCAGTAAGAAACAAAGCTGTTGGCAAAAAATACTGTGTGTACTTGTAAAAGCTGTTTGGAGTTTATATCATATGATTGTTCTGGGCCCGTCTCTTATATCTAGTTTTTCACACTCTATCAAGATTGTTTGGGTTGCACTTGGTGGGAAATCTGCCCCAAACTGGTTAAATTAAAAAAAAAACCAGCTATAGGTTTATGTAAGTGAACAGTGCAGAAGTATATTTAGCTTTAAGCACAGCTTGATCCATGTCTCAAAGCTATCAGTTTCTTTCAGCTTCCTCTGGGTTCTTAGGCTCCACATGGTGGTTCTCCTGGCAGAATAGCCTTACACCTTCATTTAGCTTCACACTTTCCTGCCTTCAAGCTCAGTAAAAAAGAGAAAGCCTGTGTACCAGCTTTGCCAGCAAAAATTCCAAGATCAGTCCTTTAAAACCAGCTTCATGGGCCCAGTCTTCAATCACTGTAATTTGGGGGTGGGATATGCTCTCAAACCAATCTAAGGATTACTTTTCCTGGAGCTGGGGATGGGGGAGGACGAACTGCCTAAACTACATACAGGACTGATGTTATAGGGAAGGGTGGTTTTCCATTGAAAGCATGGGGTGCTGTTCCTAAAAAAGAGGAGAAATCATGCTGTCCATTAAACCACAGATTTCTTCTCTGTCCTCCATTCTAAGATCTTGAGAAACTGTAAACCCATCATTTTCAGTGACCTCTTTCTCCCCTAAAAGGAGGGAGGTGGGGAATTAGAGAATAAATAACTGAAATAGACTGCACCAAGAAGGGAGTAGGGTATAAGGAAGGAAAGAGGGAAAGCATAATTATAAGATCTTCTCAGCTTATGTTCCCGGTCAGTCTATCAGAAATTTTATAAAAATGAAGAAAGAAAGGATTCATAAATATACATATTTTATTCCCTCCCCCATTTTCCAGCCCTGAAGACTAGTAACTCTGTCCTATATAAGCTATTTGCCTAAAAACATTTATGTGACCATTTTTATATACGTTAAGTTAATTTCCCATGTGTCTGGCCCTTTTATCACAGACTAATGTTCTTTACATATTAGGTAGATTAAACTCATATATCTAGTAAGGTTGTAAATCAGTTAATAAATTCTTTAGAAATTAACATTTTCTGTACTATCACTTATATTTTTAAAAAAGCAGTTATTTATAACGTAAGCAAATCCAGTAAATGTCTCCTTCATACAGTTTGCTTTCACCAATCCCTTTACTTTTTTTTCCCACCTGCCATTTTTCTTTTTTTTTTCTTTCTAAGATATTTATTAGAGAGCACCTGTGAGCCAATGGGGGGAAGGGCAACGGGAAGGGAGAGGGACAAACAGACTTGGTGCTGAGCATGGAGCCCTACACAGGGTCCTGTCTCACGACCTGATCATGACCTGAGCCCAAACCAAGAGTCGGATGCTAAATCAAATGAGCCACCCAGGCGCCACTCACCTGCCATTTCTCTACACCTGCAGTTCTCATACTTCACCTCAGGATCACCTTCACAGAATTCAAGGCCCTCCTCCTCCAGAGTTTCTGATTCACTAGCTCTGGGGTGGAACTAGAGAATTGGCAGGTTACCAAGGGATGCTGAAGCTGCTGGTCCAGGAAACTTGGTGTCAAGAATCTCTGTAATCACCTGTCCCTGCCTCTGCTAATTTCTATCACTCCTCCCTGAAGCCTTCTCTGATCTATCCAAATTGATCCCTCAATTTCTTCTTAAAATGGATATACCTATGGTAATTTCACTGGAACCTTTAATTTCTTCTGTCTAGTGGATGTGCCCTAATTGTAGGATTTTCCAAATAGATACAATCATCCATTTTTTTTGGGCAACAACATGGACCCAGTGAATGCTCAGTAAATGTTGCTGGCAACATGTGTACTATTGTTAGAAAATTGCATTACATATTTGTAGCTAAACTATAATTTTTAGATGAAGTAATTTGGTGTTATCAGAAGCTTAATATTTGATCTCAAATGACCATCATCAGATTAACTGTGTAATGACTGGAATAAAGAGAAAATGGATATGGTAAGTTGGTGGGTTTGAGAGTATTGGTATCAGTAATGTTTCTTTTAATATCTCCTCTGGAAGATAATTTCAATTAATCTGTAATAAGCATTAGCTTCAAAACCCAAATTTGTAAACTGTATACTATCACTATGAATCAAACAATAAAAGCAAGGTTATTTGAATTAGCACTTCTTATTGGGCTTAACTCCTAGTATGGTCCCATATAAATCATATGGAAAATAAATAATTGTTCAACTATCTTACCTACCATAGTTGTGAAATTAGAAAAAATACCTAAAATGCCTAAAATGCTTTAAATGTCAGTGGAGTACCTTCTAAAAAGTAAACTATAAAAAGTGTTTATGGGTATACTGATGCCTTAACTTTGAAATGCGTCAAAAAAAATGGATTGATGGAAGAATATGTAGTATAGCGCATATAAAGCAAAATGGTAAGAATTATAAAATCTAGATATTGAGAATATGGATAGTCACTGAACAGTTTTTCACCTTTTTTTTTTTTGAAAGTTTGATATTTTTCATAATAAAATTTGGGGGAAAATAACCTTAACACTAACTAGAATTTGTGGGGAATATAGCTATACAAGTACTTGCTTTCGATTGAAATACAAAATTGCCATTTATATGGGTCAAAAACAGACAGTACAGGCAATTTCATTTGGTTCAACCTAGTATTAAAGTTGTTCTGAGTAGATATATTTTTACATTTTGTTTTTTTCCTGATGACTGAAATTGCCTTTATTCAATTCACCATAATACTGATTAATCATGCTAGTCTAGAATATGCTCATTGTTGCAATGAAAAACTTAGAAGAACTTAGAAAGTTTCTAGGTATTCTGCCTGTGTGTTGTTACCAAAACTCTGTATCTCATTTCCCAGAGGTATGTAAATATATTTACAAAATTACCTCAGTTGTGGATCACATACATACTAACACCTCAGTTAACGAAGTCTGTTTGCTCTCTACTTGTCAGTTGAAGTTCTGTAGAAAACTTTGTAGATTATAGAGTTACATCCCGGTCAAACCATGGCTAATGATGATGGTTGCATAACAGTATGAATGCACTTCATGCTACTGATTATACTCTAGAAAATGGTTAAAGTAGTACAATTTATGTACATTTTCCTACAATAAAATTTAAAAGGTGAAGAGGAGGAGGGGGCACTGCACTTTTGGATAACCCATTCAGACCGCTTGGCTGAGGTGGGTCAGAGTGCTAAAGAAACACTACCTACCTACCATTTTTTACCAAAGTCATATGAGACCTGACTGAATTTGAAAGCAGAGTAAAATCACAATTTTGGATGTTATTGCTGTGAATTCAGTTAAGCTTTTTTTCCTATTCTAGTTGGAAAATTTTAATTGGAGAACACAATTAAAATTTATGTTGTTCTGCAAGGACTGGAGACCTCACGCATCTATAGTACCTGATTATATAGTCTTTCCCATTGAGCATAGTTAAGCTAGTTGTTCTGACAGAAGCCACTTATCTAATTAAATGAAAAGTACACAGTAGGTAGCAAGCTTTAATTAGCAGTTTCCAATTGTACAAACTTTAACAGAGGGAGGAGTGAATGATTTCACTGAGTTAAATTGTTTCTGCCCTAATGGAAATTAGTGTCAAAACTTGTGTCAATTGGGAGAAAAAATAAAGAATTGCAACCTAATCCCACAAGAACAAATTAGACTTCATAAGGTACACTTTTTTTTTTTAAGATTTTTTTTTTTTTTAAGGGGTGCCTGGGTGGCTCAGTTGGTTAAGCATCGACTCTTGATTTCATCTCAGGTCATGATAGGGTTGTGGGATCAAGCCCCATATCAAGTTCTATGCTCAGTGGAGAGTCTGCTGGACATTCTCTTTGGGAGAGAGAGGGAGGGAGGGAGAGAAAGAGTGTGTGTTGGGGGGAGTAGAGGAAGAGGGAAAGAATCTTAAGCAGACTTCCTACTGAGCACTGAACCTAATAAAGAGTTGGACGCTTAACCAACTGAACCACCCAGGCGTCCCCATGACGTAAGTACTCTTAAAAGCAAAATGGGAAATGTTTTAAAATTAACTATCTCAATAGAATTTTTAATATAAGCATCTCAGAGTTGAGACTTCTAGATTTCAAATATAATAAATATAATTTCACAAAAAAGGACAGCCACTCATACCTATAATGGAAACATTCAGGCCCAAATTTACTATATCACTATACTAAAACAAGTGATCCTAATGCCTTCATCTCTTCCCTTTGTGCTTTTTTTTAAAACTTAATAATCTCTCTTCTCATAATCATACTTTACCAGAGAGAGAAATGTTTTTTTTTCCTTGGTTGAAAACTGAATAAGACCATAGTGAAATTATTTATGTAATACTTAGTCTCCCAAGTTGAAGAGATTAAGAGGTTAGTGCTGTTGAAGTGGGGAAAATACTGAATTTCACATATTCCTGTGCTTACCACTCCTCAAAGAATTACTAGGTCTTCTAAAACAAAAGCAGCTTGAGGGTTGTCATGTTGTGCTGATGCATAATTATTAGAAAGATGGAGGAAATTACATAAAAGCAAAATTCAGAAAACACAAGATTCTTCAGAGGAATACAAGAAAAAGCAGGAACTCGTCTACTGGAAATGTATTGATTGTTTTGTCTTCTTGGTATTTAAATGTAAAGTAGAGGTTCTATAATATAAACTAGTGGGCTCATCCCATTAAGTTAGAGCTGCAGTAGAAAGGAGACTGGGGTCTTAAAGATAACATCATTATTTCTGTTCTAATTTACAGAAGTTGCTGGGTGTGTTTTGCCACTGATGAAGATGATAGAACAGCTGAATGGGTGAGACCGTGCAGGTGCAGAGGATCTACAAAATGGGTTCACCAGGCTTGTCTACAGCGCTGGGTAGATGAAAAACAAAGAGGAAACAGTACAGCCAGAGTGGCATGTCCTCAGTGCAATGCTGAATACTTAATAGTTTTTCCAAAGTTGGGTAAGCAGATCCTTAAAAACAACAGAGATATATGTGATGTTATTTTGTATAACTCTATGATCTCAGGTTTATTTTAAAGTGACCCATCTGTTTGCTGCTTTGTAAATTTCTCTCTTTCTGTTGTTTCCTCTCTAAATGTTATTTGTTTTGCCAGCAGTTTACATTATCCTTAATGTATCCTCAAATCCACCCATTTGTGTGTTAAATGTTTTTATTTTGGTTGAGTGGATAAAAAACTTGGACATCTAATTCGGTGGATAAAATCAAATAACAAAACTATAATAAAAAGGCTGACCAAAGGAGCCTTATTCTCTGGAGACCATTGATGTAGGAGAAAGAGAACAACAATGTGTTCTTTCTAATACTTATCCTTAATTCTTCCATTAAGGAATAAAAGTAGGGAAGTTAAAGACTTAATAGTGTTAATCTCATCTTTGGAATCCAATTTATGTGGTGGTCCTTCATGAAAACTGCTTTCTTCTTTCTGTAACTTGGCAGCCGCAAGGAATGACCAAAGATCTTCTAGAATGGGGCTAGCATTGAAGAAAGTAGAGCACACTATTTAAAGGAAGCTATAACTAAGGCTGATACTTAGTTACCATGTTCCATTACAGCCATGTGATTATGAACTGGTGTCTCTGTTGATGTATATGCCATACCAGTTGTTAAACATTTTTAATACCACCCTTGACTGTAATCAAGAGATATATGAAGGCACTTTGGGTTCTGGGAAGGTCAGACAAAGAATGACTTTCAAGGGGGAGGAGAATTCAAGGAGAAATTTTAAATAATTATTAGATGTGTGTTTTCTAGGGGCTATACTTACTGAAATAAGACCCCCTTTAAAAAAAAATAAGGCAACATAAATGCAGATAATGAAATGCTTTTCTAATGTGAGACAGTTAATCAGGGCAAACAAAATTTCCTTGGTTGTCTGTATTTCTCTAGCATAATTCATAAGGAATATGAAGGAAGAAATAATAGCTTCTTCTGAAAGGAAAGTAGTAGAGAAAGTAGTTTTCTCAAACATTTAGAATATGTGGACCACATGATGGGTCTTCATGTACACCACGGATTTTAGATAAAGACAAAAAAGTAATCCAAAAGTTGACCCTTGAACAACACAGTGGTTAGGGGCACTGACCCACCCCCTGCGCAGTTAAAAATTCACCTACAGCAGGGCTCCTGGATGGCTCAGTCTGTTAAGTGTCCGACTCTTGATTTCCACTCAAGTCATGATCTCAGGGTCGTGAAATCGAGCCCTGTGTCAGCTCCATCCTGAGTGCGGAGCCTGCTTGAGATTTTCTCCTCCTCTGCACCTCCCCGCTCATGTGGGCTTGCTCACTCTCTCTCTTAAAAAATAAAAATATTAAAAATTCACCTACAGTTTTTGACCCCCCTAAAACTTATCTACTAATAGCCTTACCATTAATATAAACGTTGATTCACGTGTATTTTATATATTATATGTATGAGATACTGTATTCTTACAATAAAGTAAGCTGGAGAAAAGAAAATGTTAAGAAAATCCTAAGAGAAGGGCACCTGCGTGGCTCAGTTAAGCTTCTGCTTTCGGCTCAAGTCAGATCTCAGGGTCCTGGGATTGAGCCCCACATCATGCTCCCTGTTCAGCAGGGAGTCTGCTTCTCCCTCTCCCCCCTGCTCCTGCTCTCTCACTCTCAAATAAAATAAATAAAATTAACAAAAAAATCATAAGAGAAAATACATTTATAGTACTGTACTGATTTTATAAAAAAAAAAATCTACATATAAGTAGAGCCACACAGGTCAAACCATGTTGTTCAAGAGTCAACTATAATATTAAAGCAGTATTCTAAAATAATTTAAACATTAGGAAAAGCAATTACTGCTGCATTCTTTCACCACACTGATACCTAGCTCACTAAAGTCAAAGGTTTCATATTTAACTGTTTCTTTTCCTACTCTTTAATTCTACTGATAATCCCACTTTTCAACTATAGGTTTTTGAGAATAGCAGCAAGTACAGGATGATTCTGTTAGATGTTTTAGATGTTTAAATGGATGGATACAAAAATTATTGTAAGAATTCTCACTGAAAATTACATACATTGTTATATGAGGCACTGAGTTGACGAATGGCACTCAGCAGTGAAGCTGAATATTTAATTTTGGAAGATGGCAGTGGGTAAATCTGTCCTTTTGGTTGTATTCAGTTCTAGGAAATAAATTTTTAGGTCTAGTGTTGGTAATACGATTTTTAGGTATACCTAATACTAAGACATTGATTTTTTTTTTTCTTTCCCTTACAGCAAGGAAAGAAAATGGGTAGATGTTGAAAAGTTCAGACTCTGTTTGTTTAAGTCATCTATATCATGATTTGGTCTTTATATTTTATCCTTTTTTTTTTTTTTTAAGATTTTCTTTAGACAGTGTGTGTGCATGCACTTGTGAGCCAGGAGGAGGGTCAGAGGGAGAAGAAGGAAGAGAGTCTTAAGTAGGCTCCACGCCCAGCATGGAGCCCAACACAGGGCTCATCTTACAAACCTGGGATCATGACCTGAGCTGAAATCAGAAGTCAGACGTTTAGCCGACTGAGCCACTCAGGCATCCCTTCCATGCAGTTTTTAACACTGACTCAAGAACACAAGACTTACTGTCAAATGCCAGCTGTTGTCTGTAAATGAAGCCATGTGTGAATTAGCTTTCAAGTGCCATACTCTTTCTTGCTACACAAATGGCTAGTGTTCTTGGCCCTGATCCCAGTATACCTTTTCAAGTCAAGTTCAAAAATAACTGTTGGTTAAAAGAAAATCCCTCCTCTATAGCATTTTTTCACTGATGATCAATTAAAAGTTGCATATATTTCTTGATTTACGTGTTATGTAAATGCCAGGAGTTGATTCATACTCTGAATACTAGTGGTTTCTTTCAGCCATAAAACAAAATATTTAAGAACATACATCTGTGATACTAATTGTTGTTCCTTGCTGTGTACCAAATACATGATGTACTGTAGTGTCATGTGATGATAGAATTTTCCCAGCAGATTTTCTTTTTTTGCGTATTCATGATTAATTTTGCACTGACCATTTATACCTGTTTTTGTTAAAATAAGTTGAAGTTCCTTTGACTACAGTTTTTAATCTTTGTTTTCAGTGACACAGTTCATAATACAGGCTTTGATTGCAAGCTGGAGTGGTTGAAAATTATATGAATGCTTCAGTGACTTCTTGTCCCTGTTTTATAACTTTTCAGTCCCTGTTTAATAATGTGTTACAGTACAGTGGGAACAAGGAGGTTTCCTTGTGCAAACTAATCCTAATTCACTGGTCACAGCCCATTCCTAGATTACACTATTTTCACTCTGATATTATACCATTTATCATTTGTGACATTCTGAGTTAAATGTGTTTTTATCACTATTACTCTTCAGTGAACATTTGAGGCATTGATTCTCATTCTTAAATTTGGGATTTAACACATGATGATATTAGCAAAATACGTGTTTATCCAGTGTAAACAACTCACGTGATGTGAAGGTTTGTTAGCTAAAACAGTCTCCTCTTACTATTCTTGTAGAGTGTGTGTGACCCTGAAAACATAACAATTAAGAACTAACAAGAATTTTCTTGAAATTAATGATTTTACTTTTCAAATTTGGGAAATATTTATGATCAGAATTTTTATTACTTTTTCATCAAATTGTTTGTAGACCACTTAATAAATTGCCAGGCACTACATTTGGTCTCCAGACAACACATGAGAGACACTGGCTAGACAAAGGAATACAAGATAAGAGAATATGCAGAGAGGAAGAAGAGGTGATGGTTAATATTCTGTGGGATGATCTCTGTGTAGCAGGTATTTTAAGTTTTATACGGATTTAAACTCAGTCTGGCTGGGTAGCTGCCAAATCTGCGTCTTTTCTAGTACTTAGTGGTGGTCAGAATGGAGGGGTGTTGGCAAGTGTGTGTTAATTATATAGGGAGCACAATATAGGGAATGTATTGTGCTCAGTTATGAAAAACTTAGCGGACTCCTCAGACTTTCATTCCTCTCACTTTGTCACCCATCTTAGGGTTTGGTTTCTTCTTTCTGCTAGTGAGTTAGGCTAGTTGCATGTATGCAACTACTTAAAAAGGTCAGCGTGTCCTCTTGAACTTTAACTTCTCCTTCCCCCATCGTCTGTTTGAATTCAAATCTGTATTTTTATGAGATCATCAGATAAGTCATGTACATGTTAAATTTAAGAAGCTTTGCTTTAAAACTTGAAGAGAGTACCAGCTGGAAAACGTTTGTCTTTTATTAAAAATAAAGCATTTCCATGAAGTTTAAGATCAGGTAGTAATCTTGGTTAGCCAAACAGAAAAATTCAAAGGAGAGTATCTCAAGGGCAGAGTTCTTGATTCCCAAAAGTAGCAGAGACTGATTCACATTAGCTTCTTTTTCTTTAATTTCTTTCAATGATATTTTGTAGTTTTCAGTGTGCAGGTCTTTTGCTTTGTTAAATTTATTCCTAAGTATCTCACTTTTTTTTTCACTTTTTTAAAATGAAATTGTTTTCTTAATTTTATTTTCAGATTGTTTATTGTGAATGCATAGAACACAATTGATTTTTGTATTTTAATCTCGTGTCCTAAAACTATGCTGAACTCTTTTAATGGTTCTGATAGTTTTTAAGCATTTTCTATTTACAGGATCATTTTATCTGTCAATATAGTTTTACTTCCTCTTTCCTAGTCTTGATGCTTTTATTTCATTCTCTTACCTAATTGCTCTGGCTGCAACCACCAGTACTTCAGTGGAAGTGGCTAGGACAGACATCCTTGTCTTGTTTTTAATCTTAGGAGAAAGTCTTTCCCTATTAAGTATGTTATCTCTGAGTTTTTCATGAGGCTTTTATCAGGTTGAGAATGTTTCTTATGTTCCTCTTTTGTTGAGTGTTTTTACATGCAAGGGTAAATACTTTTTCTGAATCTATTGAGATCATGTAGTTGTTGTTCTTTATTATTGTATATTACACTGATTGATTTTCATGTTAAACCAACTTTACATTCATGGGAAAAATTCCACTTACTCATGGTATTTAATGGATTTTAGATGTTGCTGGATTTGGTTTGCTAGTATTTTTTTGAGAATTTTTCTGTCTGTTGTCATAATGGATATTGGTCTGTGGTTTTCTTGTGATTTCTTTCACTGGTTTTGGTATTGGGGTAATACTGGCCTCATAGAATGAGTTGGCAAGTGATCTCCCCTCTTACATTATTTTGGGAAGAGTTTGTGAGTAATTGGTTGTTAATTCTTTAAATGTTTGGTGGCAGTGAAGCCATGTGGTCCTCGGCTTTTCTTTATAGGAAGTTTTTGGATTACTAGTTAAATCTTTTCACTTGTTATAAAGGTCTGTTCAGATTTTCTGTTTCTTCTTGTCAGTAATTTGTGTCTTTCTACAAATTTGTTCATTTCATCTAGATTATCTAATTTGTTGGCCTGTGATTGTAGTTTTCCTTTGTAATCCTTTTTATTTCTATATGGTTAGTATTAATGTCCCCTCTTTCATTCATAATTTTAGTAATTTGAATCTTTTTTTTTTTTTCTTGGTCAGTATAGCTAAAGGTTTGTCAGTTTTGTTGATCTTTTTTAAAGACCCAGATTTTGGCTTCATTGATTTTTCTCCATTTTTCCATTTTCTATTTCATTTATTTCCACACTAGTCTTTATTATTTCCTTCTTTATGCTTGGTTTGGTTTAGTTTGCTTTGCTTTTCTAGTTTCTTAAGGTAGAAGTTTAGGTTATTGGTTTGAGTTTTTGCTTTTTTATAGACCTTGTTTTTTAGAGCAGTTTTAGGTTCACAGCAAAATTGAGAGGAAACTACAGAAAGTACAACACTACCTCGTCATATGCGTAGCCTTCTTCATTATCAACATCCTTCACTAAAGGTACACATTTGTCATAATTACAAAACTATATTGACACTTCATTATCACCCAAAGTCCATAGTTCGCATTAGGATTCACTCGATGGTTGTATATTCTATGGATATAGACAAATGTATAATGACGTATATCCACCATTATCGTATAACACATAGTATTTTTATTCCACTGAAAATCCTCTGTGCTCCACATATTCATCCCTCCCTCCCCCCTAACCCCTGTCAGCCACTGGTCTTTGTACTACCTCCATATTTTTGCCTTTTAGAGAATGCCATATAGTTGTAATCATACAGAATGCAGGGTTTTCAGATTGGGGCTTCTTTCACTTAGTAATATATATGTATGTATATAAAATATATATAGAATTTCTCCATATCTTTCATGGCTTGATAGTTCATTTCTTTTTAGCACTGAATAATATTCCATTGTCTGGATATACACAGTTCATTTTCCATTCACCTACTAAAGGACATCTTGTTTCCAAGTTTTGGCAATTAAAAATAAAGCTGCAATAAACATCTGTGTGCCAGTTTTTGTGTGGACATGGGTTTTCAGTTTATTTAGGTAAATACCAAGGAGCGTGATTGCTGGATCATGTGGTAAGAATATATTTAGTTTTGTAAGAAACTGCCAAACTGTCTTTCAGAGTGGCTGAAATTTTGCATTCCCACAGCAGTGAATTCCTATTCTGTATCCTTGTCACTATTTGGTGCTGTCAATGTTTTGGATTTTAGCTATTCTAATAGATGTTTAGTGATATCTCACTGTTGCAGTTTGCAATCCCTAATGACATGTGGAGCATCTTTTCATGTGTTTATTTGTAATTTTATGTTTTTGGTGAAGTGTCTGTTAGATCTTTTGATCATTTTTCAAATCAGATTGTTTTCTTACTGTTGCATTTTAAGTGTTTTGTATGTTGTGGATGACATTCCTTTATCAGATTATGTCTTTTGCAGATTTTTTTTTCTCAGTCTGTAGGTTGTCCTCTCATTCTCTTGTTCTTTCTTCTTTTTTAATGAAGTCACTTACAGCTGTAAACATCTAAGCACTGCTTAGATTTCTTCTTTGACCATTGGTTATTTAGAAATGTGTTGTTTAATTTTCACATACTTATAAACTTGCCAGATGTCTGTCTGTTATTGATTTTTAATTTTATTCCATTGTGATCCAAGACCATACTTTGATTTCTGTCCTTTTAAATGTATTAAGGTTTGTTTTGTGCCTAACATGGTTTATTCTGACAAATGTTCCATGTACCTTGAGAAGAATGAGTATTCTGTAAATATCTAGTTGGTTCATAGTACTTTAAAATCTTCTCTATTTCCTTGTCAATCTTTTACCTATCCTTCATTGAAAGTAGTATATTGAAGTTTCCAACTATTGTTGAATTGTCTTTCTCCAGTTCTGTCCATTTTTGCTTTCGTTTATTTTGGGCTTTATTATGAGGTGCATATATGTTCTTAATTGTTATGTCTTACTGATGGATTGTCCTTTTTGTCATTATGAAATGTCCTTTTTTTTAAAAAATATTTATTTGAGAGAGAGCAAGCATGATTGGGGGGCAGAGGGAGAGAGAGAAGCAGACTCCCCACTGAGCAGGAATCCCAACATGGGGCTCGATCCCAGGACCCCAAGATCATGACCTGAGCCAAAGGCAGACACTTAGCCGACTGAGCCACCCAGGTGCCCCAAAATGTCCTTTATTTCTAATAATTTTTGTCTTAAAGTTGGTTTTAACTGATAATGTAGCCACTTCTGCTTTTTTGTGTTCATAGATTATTAGTATATTCTTACTTTTTTTTTTTTTTTTTAAGTAGGCTCCACGCCTGACATGAGGTTTGAACTCAGGACCCTGAGATTAATAGTCACATGTTCTACCAACTGAGTGAGTCAGGTGCCCCCTTAGATTACTTTCAAGCTAAATTTTTATTATAGTTTTGTTTTTATTTCTTTGTTATTCTCACCTAAACATTAATTCAGACTTCTGTGTAGAGTTGAAGATAACAGTCATCCTCAAAAAGTGGTTATCAGGGGCGCCTAGCTGGCTCAGTCAGTAGAACATGTGACTCTTGATCTTGGGTAGTAAGTTAGAGCCCCACATTGGGTATAAAAATTACTTAAAAAATCTTTTAAAAAAAAGTGGTTATCAAATGTTGAGTGTAAAACTTAAGAGAAACCTTTCCTAGAGAATCTAGCAAATAAAATTTATTTTGTAGTTTTTTTTTAAATAATATTAACAGTGATATCAATAGCTATCATTTGTTAACAGGCTCCTCCTATTTGCCAGACACTATTTGGGTCTCTTTGCCTGTGCTATTTTATTTAAACCTCTCTAAAGCGCTACACAGTCAGATACTGTCCTTATTTTACAGATAAGAAAACAGATTCAGCAGATTTATTTAATGGAATCCCATGGGCTTCTAGCAAGTAAGTGAGGGAGCCAGGATTTTAAACTGCTGAATTTCTTGTTACTGTCACTCAATGGATCAGCTACCAGGCCACATATAGATAAGAAATAGTTTCAGGTACTGTAAGAATTAATAGGGGTGGTATGAATTTGAATTTATTTGAGATACTGTTAATAAATTATGTGTATGATGTGTAAGTAAAGATTTTCAGTGGTTTGATGCTATTAGAATTGAAGGAGAAACATGGCCAAGAAGCAAAGTGATGGCTAGGGGCTTGCACCAACAAATAGTCTATTCTGTTTTTCCTTTGTGTCCATATCTGCGCTGCTGGACATGGCAAAGAATAGCAAAAGTTTGAAAGAAAAGATGCCACAACTGTAGTATCTCTTAGTATTTTCTTTTGTCTCTTTTAAGTGTTTGAGTTTACTTTATGTATTTTCCCTCTAGATAATATATTCACATGGACCAATTTCAAAAGATACTGAATATACCAGGGTGTTCAATGAAAGTCTTCTTACCGTGTCCACCAGCCATAATGCCAAGTAAGTTTCTTACTTGGAGGCAACCATTGTTAGAAGACTTAGTGTTTTTTTCCAGGATGTTTCTCTTCTCTCTCCCCCACACCCTGAAAAGCTATAAATATTAGAGTAGAGTTAAAGGAATAAACAAGGGACAGGAAAATACCCAGGAATCAGCAACTATATGAAATCATTTCCACTCTTAGGCCTGAAAGTTCAAGGGAAGAACTTGACAAGAGCTTTAACAGAAGGAGAGAAACTGTTTAACAGGATCTGTGGTTTTAGAGAAAGAAATGCCTGTAGTGAGGGAATGGGGTGGGGGGGACCACCCTCTGATTTTCTAGCCATCCCACTTATTGTTTGAACACACCGGAAGCTAGAGGGCAAGGTTGCCTGGAAGATGCAATTTGTTTGGCAAATTGTGCACAGAACAGAGTGGAGAAAGATGAGCAGTAAACCTGGAGAGGCAGAGTATTGAGCACAATTAGATTATATGTCAAAATACTATGTACAAGTATATTATAGATCACGTTCTATACTTGCTTTTTTTTTCTCAGCAATATATGGTAGATACCGTTTTTTATTAGTGTATAAAGAGCTTTTTTTCTTTACAGTTACATAATAATCCATTACACAGATGTATGTATGGTTATTTCTGTAAACAGTCTTCTTAATGGACATAAAGGCTGTTTTTAATCTTTCGCTACTACAAACAGTGCTGTCAAAAACAACTGTGTAAAATAATTTTATGCACATGTGCAAATATATCTAAGATGACTAGATGTAGTCTATCTAAATGACTAGAGTAGAATTGCTGGGTCAAAGAGTATGTGCATTTATAACATTAATAGAGATCATCAAATTGTTTTTTGTAGAGATTATACCTATTTAATCTTCCCAACAGTGTATTGGCGTGCCTGCTTTTCCATTGCCTTTGCCAGCATGCTGCTATCAATATACAGAACTAATTATATCTACTGCCTTAACATTGATCAAAGCTCAGCAGAATGTTCACTCAGGTATTTTTTTCTCTGTTATTATAAAATATTTTATTTGTTGAAAAAGAATATATCATAACTACATATGAGGGATAAAGACTAACCATCACTTGCCAACCTACCCCTTAGGTTTAGAAATAAAATATCCTGGTGCGTTCAACATTTTATCATTAAGTAATGACTATTTTATCCACAATAGTACTTTTTTGTCTTAAACTTGTATATAATATAGACATGATAATACAGAATGGACATAATATAGCTACACCATCTTTTTGTATCATTATTTTTTAAGATCTTATTTATTAGAGCACGAGCAGGGGGAGCAGGAGAGGGAGAAGCAGGCTCCTTGCTGAGCTGAAGGCAGATGCTTAACTGACTGAGCACCTACACCATCTTTTTTTAAATCAACTTTTTGCTTTAGGACAATTTCTGATTTATAGAAAAATTACAGAAATACTACAGAGAGTTCCCATATATCCCACATCCAGTTTCCTCTATTGTTAACATTTTATCTTAGTGTGGTACATTTGTTATACTTAATGAACCAATGTTTTTACATTGTTATTAACTTAAAGTCCATATTTTATTCAGATTTCTTTAATTATTACCTAATGTCTTCATTCTTTTCCAGGATACCATGTTACATTTAGTCATGTCTCCTTAGGCTCCTCTTGGATGTAATAGTTGTTTAGACTTTTCCTTGTTTTTGAGGACCTTGACAATTTTGATGAGTAATGGTCAGATGTTTTGTAGACTGTCCCCCAGTTGGGTTTTGTTTGATGTTTTTCCCATTATCTGTTGGGGTTATGAGTTTTAGGGAGCAAAACTGCAGAGTTGAAGTGCCATTTTCGTCACATCACATTGAAGACAAATCTTGTCAACATTACTTATCGCTGGTAATACTGACCTTGATCATCTGGCTAAGGTAGTGTTTATCAGAATTCCCCACTACAATGCTACTGTTTTCCTCCTTTATATCAGCTTTTTTTGATGATGTTGTATTTGCCTGTTTATCTTTACTTATCCTTTTATTTTCAGTTCTTCAGTTATTTTACATTTATTGTGATACTGGTAGTTGGGTTTTTACTGTCAAATTTTGTGTGTTCTATTTGTAGCACTTTTTCCTTCCCTGCTCCTTTTTCTTGGCTATTTCCTGGGTTGAAGTGTTTTTTCCTCTGATACTGTATTTTCCCCTGTATTAATTTTTAACTTTTATACGTTTTTTCCCTATTTAAATGGCTACCCTTGAAAAGTCTTAGCTTTTATCTC
Organism: Ailuropoda melanoleuca; assembly: GCF_002007445.2. Taxonomy (NCBI): domain Eukaryota; kingdom Metazoa; phylum Chordata; class Mammalia; order Carnivora; family Ursidae; genus Ailuropoda; species Ailuropoda melanoleuca. Next base: position 95,347,954 of record NC_048223.1, read on the forward strand.
TTCAAATACTGCCTCTCCCCCATTCTAGACCTCTGATTAGAGTTATGTTAGATATTTTCATTTTCTTTCATGTCTTTTAACTTTTGTGGATTTTCATCTTTAGTTTCTGTGCTGCAGCATTATATTTCTTCTTTTTTTTCTTATAATAATATTTTTTATTATATTATGTTAGTCACCATACAGTACATCCCTGATTTTTGATGTAAAGTTCGATGATTCATTAGTTGCGTATAACACCCAGTGCACCATGCAATACGTGCCCTTCTTACTACCCATCATCAGCCTATCCCATTCCCCCACCCCCCTCCCCGCTGAAGCCCTCAGTTTGTTTCTCAGAGTCCATAGTCTCTCATGCTTTATTCCCCCTTCTGATTACCCCCCCTTTCTTTCTTCTTAACTGTTACCTGGTTCTCAAATTCTCTTTTCAAGCAGTGTCTAATCTGCAAGGGGTTTTGCTTTCTTTAAGTTCTAGTTTTTTCTTCATTGTGCCTGGTAATTGTTCATAGTCTCTTCCATTTTGTTCATTTAAAAGTTATCTTGTATTTTATTACATCATTTTTATGATCGGGTTGATAATTCCATTATCTAAAGTCTTTGGTAGCCTAAATCTGTTGTTTCTCTTCTGGTTCTTATTCACGATGCTTTATTTCTCTTGAGTGCGGGGATTACATTCACATTTGTGTTCTTATTTATAAATTGTGGATACGAAAGGATTTGCATTAGGGATTTCTCCTTTAGCACAGAGGAATTTCTAACCTGTAATCAGCGTGCTAGTAGACTGTAGTTACAAAATTTTAGAGGAAACTATCCTCCTCATCATACTTTTATTCTTGAAGATGAGAGAGTTTTCCTTGTTGGCTCACTTTGTTGTCATGTGGGTGGTGGTTTTTTTTTTTCTGGCTTACCCCTTTCACTGATGGTTCATGCAACCCTTCTGAGGGTCTCCGAGTCAGCTCTCCAACTATGTATGGACCTAAATCCTAGCATGATTTATAAACCCCAGTATTTTAGCTTTTCCCCTTGTGACTTTTTCATTAGATGAAAGGATCATTTGTCATCATAGGATTCCCCATTTTCTGGATTTTGTTAATACTCACACCCCAAGAATACTTGGGTAATATGTTGCTCTATTCCCTGCATTTCTTTTTTTTTTTTTTTTAAGATTTTATTTATTTATTTGACAGAGAGACAGCCAGCGAGAGAGGGAACACCAGGGGAGTGGGAGAGGAAGAAGCAGTTTCCTAGCGGAGGAGCCCGATGTGGGGCTCAATCCCAGAACGCTGGGATCACGCCCTGAGCCGAAGGCAGACACTTAACGACTGTGCTACCCAGGCGCCCCTATTCCCTGCATTTCTTATCATGGTGGTTAGATCTCATCAGTGAAGTTAGATATGATTTTTTTTTAAAGATTTTATTTATTTCAGACAGAGAGTGAGTGAGAGAGCACAAGCAGGGGTGGGGGCAGCAGAGGGAGAAGCAGACTCCCTGCTGAGCAGGGAGCCTGATGCAGGGCTCAGTCCCAGGACCCTGAGATCATGACCTGAGCCGAAGGCAGACACTTAACCAGTTGAGCCACACAGATGCCTCTATGATTTTTTTTCAAGAATATTTCATAGTTCTATGTACTTCTTACTACATCATGAGGCATATAATGCGTAGTGTCTTTCAAAGAAGAAACATTACAACTGACCTCTCAGAAATGCAAAGGATCTTAAGAGACTTCTGTGAACAATTGTAGCCAACAAACTGGATAACCTAAAATTAAAGCATAAATTCCTGGAAACATACAACCTACCAAGACCAAATCTTGAAGAAATAGAAAATGTGAACAGACCAACAGCAAGAAGGTATAAACCTCTCAACAAAGAAAAACCCAGGACCAAATGGTTTCAGTGGAGAATTCTACTAAACATTTAAGGACAATTCAGTGCCAGTCCTTCATCTTCTTCCCAAAAATTGAAAAGAAAATTCTCAAACTCATTTTATGAGGCCAGCATTATCCTGCTTTCAAAGCCATATAAAGACACTACAAGAAAAGAAAACCACAAGCCAGTATCTTGATGAATATAGATGCAAAGATTCTCAACAAAGTACTAGCAAACCAAATTCAACAGCACGTTAAAAGGGTCCACACCATGACCCAGTGGGATTTATCCCTGTGATGGTTCAACATCTGCAAATCAATCACTGTGATATGCCACATTAATAGAATGAAAGTTAAAAATCATATGATTATCTCAACAGATGCAGAAAAAAAGCATTTGACAGAATTCAATATCCTTTCATGATAAAAAACTCTCAACAAATTTTGTATGGAAGGAATATGCCCCAATATAATAAAGGCTATATGTGACAAACCCACAGCTAGCATCATACTTAACATTGAAAGGCTGAAAGCTATCCCACTAAGATCAAGACAGGGGGATCCATTCTTACCACTCCAATTCAGCATAACACTGGAAGTCCTAGCCAGAGTAGTAGGCAAGAAAAAGAAATAAAAGGCATCCAAATCAGAAAGAAGTAAAGTTGTCTTTGTTTGCAGATGATGTCATAACATGGAAAATCCTAAAGACTGCCCCCCAAAAAAGTTAATACAGTAGAGTTGCAGGATACAAAATCAACATACAAAAATCAGTGCATTTCTGGGGCGCCTGGGTGGCACAGCGGTTAAGCGTCTGCCTTCAGCTCAGGGCGTGATCCCGGCGTTATGGGATCGAGCCCCACGTCAGGCTCCTCTGCTATGAGCCTGCTTCTTCCTCTCCCACTCCCCCTGCTTGTGTTCCCTCTCTCTCTGGCTGTCTCTATCTCTGTCAAATAAATAAATAAAATCTTTAAAAAAAAAAAAAATCAGTGCATTTCTGTACACTAACAACAAATTATCTGAAAAGGAAAGAAAATCCCATTTATAATATCAAAATTACTTATGAATAGAACTAAAAATTATAAGACATTGATGCAAGAAATTGAAGACACAAATAAATGAAAAGATGTTCATGGATTGAAAGAATATTGTTTTTGTTTTGTTTTGTTTTAAAGATCTTATTTATTTGACAGGGAAAGAGACAGTGAGAGAGGGAACACAAGCAGGGGGAGTGGGAGAGGAAGAAGCAGGCTCCCAGCAGAGGAGCCTGATGTGGAGCTCGATCCCAGAACACCAGGATCACGCCCTGAGCTGAAGGCAGACGCTTAACGACTGAGCCACCCAGGTGCCCCAAAAGAATTAATATTGTTTAAAATGTCCATACTACCAAAGCCATATATGGATTCAGTGTAATCCCTGTCAAAATCCCAATGGCATTTTTCACAGAGGTAGAAAAAATAATCCTAAAATTTGTATAGAATCACAAAAGACCCCAAATAACTAAAGCAGTCCTGAGAAAGAACAAAGTAGGAAACATCACATTTCCTGATTTCAAACTTTATTATGAGGCTGTGGTAATCAAAACAGTATGGTTCTGCTGGCATAAAAAGAGACACATAGGCCAATGGAACAGAATCGAGAGCCCAGGAGTAAACCCATGCATATACATTCAACTAATATTTGACAAAAGGACCCAAGAATACTCAATGGGGGAAAGAACAGTCCCTTCAATAAATGGTGTTGGGAAAACTGGATATTCACATGCAAACAAATGAAATTGGACCCTTATACCACTTATAAAAATTAATTTGAAATGGATTAAAGGCTTCAATATAAAACCTGAAACTATAAAACTTGTAGAAGAAATGGAGTTTTCTAATTCAATTCTCTTATATTAAGTTTCTCTGGACTAATACTACTTTCTCTTTCTTTATACCTGTTTTGAATTCTAAATCTTGTGGATTTTATTCTAGTTTATTCTGCCTTTAATAATCCGTTATAAGATTAGTTTTTGTAAAATATCATTTTCATTTTAGCATGTCTCTCAGGAATTTCCTGTATATTGTGTCAAAGATCTAGTCAGGGTTTCTGTCAAGTAACCCAGATCTTAATGGTATACTAGCTTAAAAAAAAAAAAAAACCAAACGTATAAACCTGTTGAGTCTTTTTGCCTCAGTTGGAAGGTCTCTTAGAATGCCCCCTTTTTAGATCGTAGACTTCAAGTCTAGGTCAAGATTCACTTCTGTTAATTAGTAAATACATACATGCATTGATTCTTTAAAAAACTCTTTGTATCCTTATCTCCCTATAATCTTTACTTAAAATTTCATTAACATATATCTGTTAAGTTTGTACCACTCTACTGTACATATGCTAAATTTGCCTTAAAGTTTTTCAGTTGTTGGGGTGCCTGGGTGGCGCAGTCAGTTATGTGGCTGACTCTTGGTTTCACCTCAGATCGTGATCTCGGGGTCATGGGATCGAGCCCCACAAGGGGCTCAGTGTGGAATCTGCTTAAGATTCTCTCTCCCTCTCCCTCTGCCCCTCCTCCTGGTGCGCACTCTCTCTCTCAAATAAATCTTAAAAAAAAAAAAAAAAGAGCCTTGTACTTACCTCAAAAAAAAAGAAAAAAAGTTTCTCAGTTGTTTAATGTGTATTTATTCATTGTCCTTAACTAGATTGGAGGCTCCTTGGAGGCAGAGGCTGGTGTGTTAAATTTTATTTACATTTATTTTAATGTAAAGTAAAATGCTATGTGTACAGTAGGTGCTTAATAGGTACTTAGTTGTTGACCTTATAGCCCACAGATATTCTGTAGGCTATTCTATTCTTATTAGGTAGATTTAAGCTTTCCTTTGGCACAGACTATGTAATAAAGAATTACTATGATGATCTTTAGTTACTGTTCATGGTAATATGCTATATATACACATGAAGGAATGGTACTCATCTACTTTGACTCTGGATCTTTTATTCCTCAGGGTGGTTTTTTTGTTTAGTTTTGAGGGCTTTGGTTCAGTTATCTAAAAAACTGCCCAACAGTATATCTTTTCTTCTCTGTTTATAATTTAATGTCTAACTTCTTGTTATTAAGCAAATAATTTATAGCCTGAGTTTGTAGGATATTTATTCTTAAGTAAAATTGGTAAAACCTCAGCCTACAAGCAGAGCAATCAAAGATGACATTTACATAAGCTTGCCTGAGGCTCTTGAACCTGGCCTCTGAAGTCTAGTTTTTAAAGTAGTGATGAATGCTAGGGAAAGAGTTAAAACTCTAATATCCCATCAGGATTTCCACTTTTAACTTTTGAGTTGGTTGTTGTGCTGTTATTTCATGTCTTCAGTAAAATCCACATTTGTTGACTTGGAACCATATACTTTTTTTTTTTTTTTAAGATTTTATTTTAAAGTAATCTCTACACTTAATGTGGGGCTCAAACCCACAACCCTGAGATCAGGAGTTACACACTCCACTGACTAAGCCAGCCAGGTGCCCTTGTTAAAGGTCCTTGTTTAACAATGGATTGAATCAAATACTTGCCACAGAGTGCTACAGCTAGGTCCTATGCCATTATATTCTAATGTCCTGCGGAACAGGCCAAAGTGCCCCAATGCACTGCCAAGTACCATGTGCTAAGATAGCTGTGGCCCACAGAGTCCCTGAGAGTGATGCCAATCATCATCAAAAGCATTTTTTAAGCACCTATCTGTACATGGTTCTATCCTAGGCACTGTACAAAACGAGTTAAACAGACTTGGCCCCTGCCCCCTGGGAATTTTCAATCTAAGATGATGCTGACATGGACAGACATAAGGATATTGAGACAACTGAACAAACATTGAACAAGAACATAAAGTACTAACATTATGCACAAGCAAAGGGGTAAGTGCATTTTGTGGAATAGTATTAAAGGAAGCCTCTTGGGACATGAGCAGGGGCGGGTAGAGCAATTAGTCAACCTCTATCAGGTTAGGTTAGTTTTCATTGGGAATTTGGGTTTTCATACAGACAGACTTAAAGTAGGGACAGGACATTCCAGAAATAGAATACAATAAAAAGAAGACTTGGAGCAAACAGAGAAGTTCAGAACTATATTGTTGGACTCTTAGTGACATCCCAAATCTGTAATTCTGGATGGTTCCAAATCTGAAAGTGGGGTTGACATTTTGGCTTAGCAGATTGTCATTAAAGTTGGGTCTAGATCAAAAATAGTTCAATGCAGAGCAAAAAGCAAACCACAAAACCTGGAAACTTGCATAGCTTTTGAAAACAGTCTGTTTTGCTTATTAAAACTCTTTTATAAACCATTGGCCACTTAACAGAAAACTTCACTGGGGCTGTTATCATCTCAGGAACTTACACAAGGTTGTCTTGTGAAGCACCTATTTTTGTTCATTAAATTGTGTTCTGTGTTAGAAACTTTAGCACTCTGACAACATATGGAAATTATTTCTCGAGAATTGGTGAGAGTTTGTTTTGTTTTGTTTTGTTTTAAGGATACCTTTCTATGCCAGAGACAGGTCGTAGAAATTCTGGTTGTTACTGTAAGCAGTGCCCATAGATGTTGAGCCCTAAATATTACCTGCCCTTCAGTCATTAATTTCTTATCTTCCAAGATATGCCTTTAACACCATGCATACATAAATTTTAATTTAAATCACAGCTGCAACAAATGTACTTTCGCAGTGTCTGCCAGATAAAACTGATTACTTCTTTTTCAGTAGATACATACTTAGGAGTTTCCCCAATAGTTTCAGCTAACTGTTTGATGTCATTCACATCTGAAATGTGAAAATTTGAATTTACCCAGGGTATTAGCATGTATTTTCTTTACAAAAGCTTCTTTATTATACAAAAGAATTCACAATAGATTTTCTTTTAATTGCAAGCTTCCCTAGTGCCCTTTAAACTATTGGGTTTTCAAAACTTAAATTTATACAGAGCTTCTTCAGTTGCCATCCATTGTGTAAATACAGTACATTGAAAACGTAAGTGGTGAAGCCCACTGAGACATTAAAAATTCAATAATGCCTTTTTAAAATATTGAAGCCTTTTTATGCCCTTAGGTGTTTGACTTGTGTGATGTGCACTTATTCATACTTCTTCCTCTTCATTAGAATTGAGGTTTTGTAGGGCTAGTCTTGTCTTTCCTTGCTTTCCATAACTCTTTGTGCTGTAATACAACAGTAAGAAGAATCTAGTAACTTGCTATTTTTCTTTTGACCCCAAGTCATGGGATAGTAGCACATGGTAAGCTTCCTAATAGGAAGAGTATGATTTAGGGACTGCCATCCAGAGAAATTCAGTAATTGTTTTTACTCACTAAATAGCTTGCCTAGATAATCTTAAACACCTCCCCTGGGTGGCAGTTTATTCTCATGGTATGTTCACTACTAAACATTTGTCTTTTAAATATTAAACTATTCTTGAACTAGTCTATCTGAAGAGCCTGAAGAGAGGTTTAGGCAAAGTAAAGACAGAAGTCTAGACAAAATTATTTCACAAAAACTGGAAATAGGGACTATAAAATACAGCCAATGTCTTCGTTTAATCTAGCACATCTTTTGTATGTGATTCAAGGAATGAGTAGAAAATTTCCAAAAGTGTACAGATTTTTTGTTTTTGCTTGCACAGAAAGAATTCACACCCATTGACTCAGGAAGAAAAAGGAAAATTGAGCTTGTTATATTAGAACCATCTGAGATCTTTAAAGGAAAAACAATTCAAACATCTCTAGATTGCCCATGTTCATAATAGGTAAAAGTGGTAGTGATGGTTCTTTTAGGAATTGTATTGTTTCACTCCATCAGTAGATAGTTCCAAGTACCCTCTTGAAAGGAGAGAGGAAGAAGGTACATTGAAAGCATGTAAAATACCTTATTTCCTTACCAATTTTTATTCTGACTGGATGGAAAATAGTCCTGCAGTTAACTTGGGCTTGGTACAGAATAGTGAAAAAGACAGACCTAGAGATTTTCATATCATAGTTTTAAATAAGTACCTCAATAGAGAATTCAACAAATATTTGAGAGTCATAGGAACTTAGGATTCATCAATAAGCAAAGCAAAAACATTATTTTTCTTCCTTTTAGAGCTTATGTTCTAGTTCAAAAGTCAGCAGACTTTTTCTGTTAAAAACCGGAGAGTAAATATTTTAGACTTTGCGTGTGGCCATGTTCCATATAAAACTTTATTTACAAAAGCAAGCAGCCGGCTGGATTTGGTCCATGGCCCATAGTTTCCCAACCCATGTTCTTTTAGGTGGAAACAGAATGATTAAATTAGAGTATGTTAGGTGATAAGTGCTTTGGGAAAAAGAAAAATAGTGCAGAATAATTAAATAGGGAGTATCATGAGGTAGAAGTTGGCAGGGTGAGTCTCACTGAAGTCAAGAAGAGAAGGAACCAAGAAAGACTGAGAAGTTAATGACTGGTGATGGAAAGAAAACCAAGAAATGGTGATGTCCTAGAAATATAAAGAACCACATACTGGGAAGAGGAAGGGAACATCTGTGTCAGATGTTGCTGCTAGGCCAAATAGGAGGAAGGCTGAGATTACAACATTGAATGCAACTAATCTTAGGTTGTTAGTGACCGTTATGAGCAGTTTTGGTGGAGAGAATTGAAGGAGAGAGTGAAAACAGGAAGTCTTTTGAGGAATTTTGTTGTAAAGGAAGCAAAGATGGAGCAGTGAGGGAAGACGGATCAAGAGAAGAATCTGAGTTTTTTAAGATAGAAGAAATAATGACATGTCTGATGGAAATAACCCAATAAAAAGTAGAGAGGAAATGATGTGGGAGACAGCTGCTGGAGCTGTGGCTTTGAGTTGGCAAGGGAATGAGATCTGGTGTGTCAGTGGAGGGATTAACTTCAGGTAGGTGTGATGTTGGTAGGTGGGTACATGTGCCATGGGGAGTTTGGACTTGTGGCTTCAATTTTCTGATTAAAGCATTATCAGTAGAGAATATGAAAGTTGAAGTGTGGAGGTTTCATATATACCTATGGTTTTTTACTTTTAGTACCAGCATTTGAGGGATCTTTGGTAACTCACTAAAATGACTTTTATTGTACCCTCTGAGGGAGTTTTAAACTTAACCTAGCAAATTTTTATATTTTAAGGATTAAACCCTACATTATGAGATTGAATAATAAAACATGTAATGCCTATGGCACAGTGCCTGGTATCCTATAGACACTCAAGAAGTGCTAACTATTATTAGAGAACATAGTAAATACACTAAATTGAAACCATAGGTCCTTTGATGTCCCTCCTAATGTTCTTTCTACTTCACAGTGTGGTCTTTCTTTATACAGTGACTACTGACGTTACTGGCTCCAGCGATCAGGGGCTTCATAGATGGATGCTTGTTCTTACGTGTTTTAATTATTTTATCATATTGCTATGTTAATTTCTTTGTACAATAAAAATAAATTTTTTATATACAGCATCCTCCTATAGATTGTAACCCCCCAGAAGGTAGGTAATAATTCTTATACATTTCCAAGAAAATGTCTCAAGTGCTAGTTTGTATATAGAGGGTATTCAACAAATATGGTGATTAGTAAATCATATTTCTGTGACTAAACTTAGATACTCGGTTCTTTAGGACTTGCTCTAATTCAGGCCTGAGACCCTTCCACTATTCTGAAAAAGTCCGAAGCTAAATTATATTGGACTTAAGCAACTAGAAAGCCTCCAAATATAGCTATTCTAAATACCTTCCATAGAAAGGTAGTAGCCAGATTTCACAGTAAGTATACAATAATGGAAATATAATTGGCACATACAGCCATTGAAATGCCATAAAAACTGGCATTGTGATCATTAGAAGAAGTTTGTTAGAACCACCAAATTCTCCTGAAATTAATAATATGTTAGCTAACTGGAATTTACATACAAACTTGAAAAAAAAAAAGAAAAAGTTTGTTAAAGAATAATACTCAACTAGTCCATATTGAAAATCAAAGTAAGATAGATTGACTTTGTATAACTATAAGGAAATAGCCTTGGTTACCTTCACATACTGCACCACGGAAGTAATGAGTGAAGTCAAAGAAGTGATATTTTTACCAAGTACTAGAGAATCTAAGTGTGGGCAAGAACTGTTTGGGAAGAGCAAGCTGAAATGGCCATTTTGTTCTGCAGTAGCAAGTGTGAATAAAAGAATTGAGAGAATCTATTTTCTTCATGAGAAGCAGCTGTGTTCGAGCCTTTAATCTTAGGTTTACTGATGAAGATAAAAATTTGAAGATGCTATTTCCTAGAATTTAGAAAGTAAAACTTAGCTATTTATGCAAACAACTGAGAAATTCTAAATTTATTCAAATCTAGGTTCCCATCACATTTATAATAGTTATCTCTAAAGCACCAGAACATCCAACTTCATAAAAATATTTAGATCAATGGAAAATATTGAATAAGTCATTTTTTAAAAATCTGTCTTGTGTTGAAACGTTACTTTCTTTTTTTATTATAGGTCCAGTTGTTTACGTCTTGGATCTTGCGGATAGACTGATCTCAAAAGCTTGTCCATTTGCTGCAGCGGGAATAATGGTTGGCTCTATCTATTGGACAGCTGTGACTTATGGAGCAGTGACAGTGATGCAGGTTCACTATTTTACTCTGTTCAGTGATAATATTTTTTATGTGAAGATCTATTAAATAGATTTCTGTTAGGAGAGTTTTAAAAATTATTACTATTATTTCGAACAAGTAATAACCTTCTCATGGCTTAAAAATAAGAAATACGTAAGAAACTAGTGAAAAGCCGTCGTCTTTGTGCATGTGCAAGAAAAAAATAAATTTGTTCACACACACACACACATACACATACCTTTTTTCCCCTTAAAGGAAGCATAACCCCACTTTTTTTTTTTTTCCCCCACAAACAGTGAACCTTGGAGATCTTTTCATATAAGTATGCAGAACTCTCCATGGCATTCTATGGGTGGAATTAGAACAATTTACTAACCAGTCTGTTTGATTAGACAATTATTTGCTAACTGTTGGTGAAGATTATCAGACTTAAATTTCAAGATTTAGTCCTAGACCCTTGACTCCTCTCTTTATACTTCTCTGAAGATTTCCAGCTATCATCTCTGTGCTTTTTGTGCTTAGATCTATGCCTTTCCCCTAATCTAGACTCAAATCCAGTCCTACAGTCACAGTTTGTCGCTTTTCCTTAAATGACCTCTTGTGATTTCACAGTCAATATTATTGAAATCAGACTAGTCTTTTCCTCAATTTGAAACCTAAATTTATTCCCCATTATAATTTTTCTATACCTTTGATCACTATTATTTTCGCATCTATTCAGTCTGTATCATACATTCTTAGGATTACCTTTAACTCTTCTTACTTCAAACACCTGTATCAGTCCACTGACCCAAGTCCAAGCAGTTTTCATTTTTATATGTCTTATATCTGTAGCTTCTTTTCCACAGTCTTAACCCCCTGACCTTCTTGTCACTCCCCATCATACCGGTGGGCTAAAGGAGGCTCTTGATTGGTTTCTCTTAATTTCATTCTCTTCTCTCAGTCCATTCTTCTAAATCAGTCTTCCTAAAATAATACCTTCAACATCTACTCCAGGCTCACCATCTCCTCTGCCTTCAGTAGTGCTTTACCAGTGCACCACTTAGATTGGGTAAGTGTTTCATAAATAACTCAGTAATAGTTAACACACTATATAATATTCTAGAAATTGCACATAACCTATCTATGCTGGGTCCATAGTGAATGGCGTTTCTGGTTGCTTCATTAATAGTCATGGTGGGACAGATATTGCAAGGCTTCTTCATGAAGTGTTGATGACACCCCCAAAATCTGGATATAGTCAGTAGAATGAATTGCATCATTTGTCATGAGTGTAATGGGTAAAGATTAAGAACCACTAACTTAAAAAAAAGATTCCATTTACTTAACCTGATTTGTTACACAGGGTGCATCATAGTCTCACTTCATTCTACTTTGAGGCCTATTGGGCTTTCTCCTCCAACCCATCCTTACTCTGTTTAGTTTTTTTACCTCTGTCCTTTGGCTTTTGTCACCCTCCCTGCCTCATACCTGTCCTTCCATTCCTCTGTCTACTCATCCAAATCTAAACTCTCCTTCCAGGCTTAGTTCAGCTGCTTTTCCCCCCTAAACCTACCAGGCAACTCCTGCCCGCTGTTATTTCTTTTCCCTCTGCATTCATGACATTTTCAGTCCTCAAATGTCAGCTAATCTTGTGCTGATCAAGTGGTATTTCTTATATAGATTACCTGTTACTTAACTTTTCCTATATTCAGGCCTTGCTTTTCCTATGAGAAGGTAGTTTCCTTGAAAGTAGAGACTGTCTTACACTTACATATTCCTAATATAGAATATACACAGAGAATAACACTTAAAAGGCCTTCATAAATATTGGGGCTTTTTTTATATGACTTGTTCTATCAGGTAGTAGCAGGTTTGTTTGACTGACTATATTCTCTGCAATAATTTGTTAAAACTCCAGTAATGAGTACATCATTAGTTCAGGGAGGTTTAGAATGATTCAGTAGGACTGACAAAGACACAAAAACTTAGAGCAGATATATACATTATTTAATGCACAAACACATTTTACAGATATGTATTTTTTGCAGATGAGGAAACTAAGGCCCTCTGAGTGATTTCTCTTAATACCTAATTGACCATAAGAAGTAGGATGGCTCTTTTTGAGGAAAGATTTTAGGCTTGCTCAGTCGTAAAAGAAATTTGATAATTAACAAGAGCCAATTAAGGAATATAGTTTGTATCCTCTAAACAGGGCTTCAAGCTGGATTTTGGCACTTTGAATCCATATTGGTATGATTCATTTGAAAAGTTAACACCAAGCTAAGGTCTATGTAAAATACAAGACAAATTGAAAGCCCTGATCCCCAGCCCCAAGAAATATAGTCTAAGACAAGGTGTATATAAGTGAATAACTGGAGAACAGTTATTACATTATTTAAACAAATATGAAGAGTTCAGAAGACTACATAAACAATATTTTAATTCAGTAAAATGAAAGATCATTTGAAATTACAAAAAAAGTAAATCTTGAGCTGACCCTCGAAGGCAGTAATTTGGATTGGGAGAGGGGAAGAAATGATACAAGCAAGGAGACAAAAATGAACATGTTGGTTAATGGTGACAGTAAAGAAGAAGACCTAAAATTATGATGATACATATATATTGTTTGTTGCAATTTAGAAATAATCTTCACATGTACTATCTCACTTGAAAAGATTTTTTTTTTAAGCTAGAATGAGAGAGATTACCTGTGACAGTAGGTAGATATTGTATGATTTAAGAGTATTGGGAAGATTTTTTACCTATCTGAGCATATGTGATAGAAAATGTGCCCCACTACACCATCAGCAGTATTTAGGGGTTTCTTTTTTATCCCTTGAGTGTTCTTTTCTTTTGTTCTCTGACTAGTCTGAGATTTTCAATGAATCAGATTAAGGAATCAGACCACTCGTTTTTCTTTTGTTTTGTTTTGTTTTTTGGTTAAGATTTTATATATTTATTTATTTTAGAGGGTGAGAGAAAATCTCAAGCAGACTCTTACATTGAACACAGAACCCAGCGCGGGGCTCACTCCCTCAACCGTGAGATCATGACCTGAGCTGAAATCAAGAGTCAGACACTTAACCCACTGAGCCACCCAGACACCCCCAGACTACTATTCTTTTCCCACTTATTTTCCCATGAACCACTTTTAGGTTCAATCCCTGTTAGTTGTGAGGAATTTGAATGAGACCTTCTGCTTACATTTTTATTGAAAAGACAACATAATGGGTAACTTTTTTCCCCAGCACTGGGCTAAACACCATTCTAGCACTGATATATTTAATCCTTGTAACAGTCTTGTGATCTAGATACTATGAGTTATTCCTAGTTTACAGATTTGGCGAGTTTACATGTCCACTACCACACAGCAAGAAAGAAGCATTAGGACACTCTACCCCTGTCCCTAATCTCGGGCTCCTTAGGTGAAACCTGGTTCCAAAGGCAGTGGGAACATTTTACCCTGGAACAATAGGACCTTAGGTCCAGGCTAGTTCCACTTTTGCCTCTAGTGTAAAGATAACCCCCATAAGCATTGACCATTCTTAACTCTGATAACTATCCTTAATTATCTTTAATTCTGACTAAGAAAACCTATTAGTTCACCACTGTTTCATTATCTCATTTAAAAGTAGGTTCCTAAAAGGAAGTGCTTTTATAAGATCAGGCCTTAGTTAAAACTCTCAGCCTTTCAGAACTCCTGGGTATGAAGATCTAGCTTTCAGCTCTTAAGCAGAAAAACAAATCCTCCTCTACACCTACAATTCCTAGGCCTTTATTTTATACACAGATAACAAATTCTTAGAGAAGACATTCTATAGTTCCTGAATCTCACCCCAAAATTGAAGTCTTAAAAATAATCTTTTTAAATCTTGGGGCATAAAGCCAGAATGTACATGATCATACACAATTCACTGGATTTGTATTGACCAAAGTTAAATCAGCCCCCATCGCTTAATTCAGCTTTCATTTTCTGCCCTTGAGTCTGACTATAGTAGCAGGTGGTAAACTATAATTGTTTACTATTCTGTTTCCTTTGCAGCATTTATATTTGCATGCTTGTTTGATTTGATTTGATTGTCTCTCACCTCCAAAAGATATCTATTTAGTTTACTGTTTTATCCCCAACACCTAGGCCTGTGTCTGGCACATAATCAGTATTCAGTTGAATGCATACATAGTGAGCCCAGCTTGAGTACAAAGCATCTCTCTCCGCTTTAGATATAACAAGTGGGACAGTGGGTCTTTTTTTCACTGTTTGTCCTATTTATTTCCTTTTTTGTTTCCTCATTCTTAGACACCAGGTTGTAAGGTTTTTACTGCTACCCATGAGGAATAAACTTTCCCTTACTGTAGTCGCTACTTGAATATTCACTCTTGTTTTATATTTCTGAACCCCAAATTCTAAAAAGAATAGTATAACCCAACAGGAATTTTTGAAATTTCTGAATTTATTTTCTACTTTGAGAATATTTAAATCACATTTAGTTGTAACTTTGTAAATGATCATTATATTGAAAATAATAAAATGATATAAAAATAGAATGTCCTGAAAAGGCATAGGTAAAGACACAATCTCTGGGCTAATCCACTGTCGCCACTGATGTGGGATTAGGGCTTATGAAATACAGTGGACCCTTGAACAACATGGGGGTTAGGAGCACTGATAACACCCCTCATGCACTAGAGAATCCATGGATAACTTTTGACTCCCCAGAAACTTAACTACTAACAGCCTACTATGACCTGAAGCCTTACTAATAACGTAAAGTCAACTAACACACATTGTTGTATATGTATTGTATGCTATATTCTTACAATAAAGCAAGCTAGAAAAGCAGATGTTATTAAGGAAATCTTAAGGAAGAGAAAATAACAGTACTGTACAGTATCTATCAGTATATATATAAGTGGACCAGTACAGTTCAAACCCGTGGCGTTCAAGGGTCAACTGTGAACCGGACTATTTCACTTTAGGGCAACCCAGATCAATCATCCTTTACATACAATGTGTCAGATTTCTCCGTGGAGAGACAGAAGAATATCAGGTACCTATACCATGGTTTTTGACCACTTGGAAGAGGTTAGCCTCCTGCCCTTTAATATTACATTGTATTTAGGTAAATTAATGAAGTACAAGCCTGGACTGTGTATCCCTAGCTCAGATTTTAAAAGCATCCATTTTGGTTCTTCCCACATACTTATAAAGTATTTTTACCTGGATTGAGTATGTTGTCTAGAATTTCGGTTTGCTGTGACCATTCTCAGCTTTATGTTATTTCACATCTCTTTATAGTAGTCCACCTAATTAAAAAAAAAAAAAAACTGCTATGGTAGTTGACATAAAGAGCAACTCATTAAAAAAAAAAGTTTTTTCTTTTTCATGAGCTTGTTTTCCTCAGTGTCCCTGGCAGCTTTTAGTTTTCCCTACCTTCTTTCTTCCTCCCTTTCCTCCTTGCCTGCCCTTCCTTCCTTTCACCTCCTCCCTGTCAAAGATAGAGACAAGGTTCTTCCCAAACCTTTCTTCTGGTTTACTCGTCAAGTGTGATCAGAAAAACTATATGAAGTCTTTATGGTAGTATCCTCCTAGCAAGCTATCCTCACTGTGTGAGGTACCTGGGTGGGGTGTAAGACCAAGATTCAGAAATAGTCTCCTTCTCCTGTCATAACTGCCAAGAATAATCACTCAGAGAAATAGGTTTAATTTGGAAGCAATTGAGACTCTGGCTAAAGGGAAGATCATTTGAGACCTTTGAAAGAGAATTTTCAGGGAAAATCTCCAATTAAAAGTAAGAAGCTCACCAATAAAATGGAGATCTTGAGAGAAGTATAAGGCCAAGATTGATCGAGTAAAAATGATTTTCTTGGGAGGGGAAGTATGAAGATTCACAAATAAAAATCATGTCCTTCTTGCCCTCTGGGATCTAATGCAATTGAGAAATAGCCCTAAGACCCAGATAAGAAGGGAAGGATTGTTTTAGCTTCATTACCCCATAGATAGGATATGCTAGGGTTCCTGGACTGGAAAAATGACTGGATCCTATAGCAAAGACTGCAGTAGACCTTGGAATTGCATTTTGGCCGAGTTAGGTCTGTAGAACAGGCATTTAGCCAGCCAGAAAAATCACTCTATCCCAGACATCACTGAGTATGGAGAAGGAACCAAAGAGAAGTGAGCTTTCAGGCCATCTCCTGAAGGCTGGTCCCGCCCCTTGGCTGCCTGTGTTTACCCTACTAGAAGAGCAGGAAGAGTGATGCTTTGCTAAAGCACAAATAGAACTTAAAATTGTAGTCCAGTCTAATCAAATCAAATAAGAGGAATTAAAGAACCAGAAGTCCTCTCCCCTCTATTGAATTATAATCACTGTGGGTCAGCCATTTTTTAAATTTTATTCCAATATAATATGAAATAGCTTAGGAGCTTTTCTTCCCCTGAATGAGAGACACTTACAAATAAATCAGGACTGATAGCTTTCCAGCTTATTTTTAAAACTTTTTTTTCTGTATTCTTTCGAAATTTAACATTTCCCTAAAATCAATTCAAGCATGCAACCCTTCATTAGATAAGAAAATGATTCTAGCGAATGCTGTCTATTTCACAGGTTGTAGGCCATAAAGAAGGTCTGGATGTTATGGAGAGAGCTGATCCTTTATTCCTTTTAATTGGACTTCCTACTATTCCTGTCATGCTGATATTAGGCAAGATGATACGCTGGGAAGACTACGTGCTTAGACTATGGCGCAAATACTCAAATAAACTACAAATTTTGAACAGTATATTTCCAGGTAAGGCCCTGAATTGTGGCTAGAATGAGTGCACCAAACTAATTTTGTGGAAGAATCTTAGTATGCATAGATATTTTAGGTATTCTGATGTGTTAGCGCTAATACCCTGCATTTTCTTTCTCTCTAGGCATTGGTTGTCCTGTTCCTCGAATTCCAGCTGAGGCTAATCCTTTAGCAGATCACGTCTCTGCCACCCGAATTTTGTGTGGAGCCCTTGTCTTTCCTACTATTGCAACAATAGTTGGTAAACTGATGTTCAGTAGTGTTAACTCTAATTTACAAAGGACAATCTTGGTAAGATGGTTTTAATATTGCTTTTTTTTTCAAGTGACCATACAAAAGAGAATGAACTGTATATTAAAAAAAAAAAAACAACCCAGTGGGACTATATAAATATTCATTCTGTGGCTCCTGTGCCTTAAGGTTCTATTTGATCCCCGCTTGTTATCCAATAGCAAGAAAGAGGGGAGGATCCATTATATTACTTCTGGCCTTCCAGAACAATGCTGTGGGTGATTTCTCTCCTAGAATAGGCATGAATTATCACACCCATCCCTCTTGCCAACAAGATTATGATGAAGAGCTTCTCCTCTAGGGTCAGACTGCCTGATTCATATCCTATCACAGATACTGCTTTGCTGAAAAACCTAAATCAAACTTTTTGAATTCTCTGTGCCTATAAAATAAAGATCATATTGGTAGCTATATCAGGATTACTGGGAGGATTAAATGAGATAATTCATTTGAAGTGCTAGCACACAGTCAACCCTTGTGTTGATGTCATTATTATTCTCACTTCCCCTCTCTGATGACAGCCTGCACGTGTGCCCACACCTTCTCCGTGTTATATCAGAATGGACGTAGAGCTAAGTGGAGAGATTACTCAATAGGAGAACAAGGAAGGTGTCTCTGTTATAGTGTCTCCTCCTATCTTACCCCATAGTAGAAAAAAAAACTGTTTCTTTGCATTCATCTGAATTAGCAGCAATGTCTGTGTCTTTTGTGATCTAAGTAAAATTATTTTTATTATTATGTTCCTCTAAATCTGCATTATAAAAAGCTAATTTTCTTTTTTATTTTAGGGTGGAATTGCTTTTGTTGCCATAAAAGGAGCATTCAAGGTTTATTTCAAACAACAGCAATATTTACGTCAGGCACACCGCAAAATTCTAAATTATCCAGAGCAAGAAGAAGCATAAAACTGTGACTTCTAGTTGTTCTGCAGTCTTCTCATCCTTATGAGTCTGTTATGTTGTTCTGATTCCATCATTAATGCACAGTAGTGGAGACTTATGATAAGCTGCTGCTCATATTTTTAAGAAATATAATAAAGCACTTAGGGCAGGGGAAATACTCTCAGTAATCACGGAACCTAAGGTTGTGATTTGTTTTCATTGTTTTGTATGTACTTCTTTTATGGCAGTCATCTGAACCATTATCTTAGCATGGTAAACCTGGGTTTTGTTCATATTTTCTCCAGATAGAAATGTAAAGATCAAACTGTGCAAATATTTAAAAATGCACATGCTGTTTTATTCAAATGCCTCTTTTGTACATGTTCATGTTCAGTGTTTTCTTAGAATCAGCAACTCAGTGAAGGTACTATGAGGATTTTTCTCACTGGCATAATTTGATTACATGCTAAACAGGAGTATATGTTAATATAAGGAAATGTAAATTAGTTATGAAAAATAACAAACCAAAAATGTATGTAAACATTCAAATGATTATCTGAACAAATGCAATTTTGTTGTGTTTTTCTTAACCCATGTGACGTCCTCCAAAATGTGTAGGGTAAAAATTCACAGGGCTTCCAAATCACTTTTTCACTATTAAATTTTATTTATATAATGTTGACATCTCATAGTTCATAATGTAATTTTGACTCATGCAGTCATAATTACTGTGTGTGTGTGTGTGTGTGTAAGAGAGAGAATCATCAGGACCTTCAATCACTGGAGTAAGGTTTTTAAATCCATATTTCTAGAAATTAGAGCTGCCAGTTTCTAGTAGTTTGAGCACAGAGAACGATTTGCAAAAAAAAAAAAAAAAAAATCAATAAAGTTGTTTTACTCTTCTCTTTCATTGATTCAGTTATTCAGGAATTTGTTGATCACCTCCTATTTGCCCAGGCATTATACAAAGTGCTGTGGGATACAGTGGTGAACACGACAGACTTGGTTCCTGCTTTTATGCAGTTTACCGTCTAGTTTCAACAGATAGAAAACCAGCAGTGAGTAAACCAAGGTGAGGCCTTGAGCTCTTTGTTTTTATACCAGTCAGTGAAGAGATAATTATGAAAACAAGAAGTCTTGCGTGAATATTGAGGTTTTTGGCTTAAGTCAATCTATTATTAAAACCAATACTAATGTTTTTAGATTTTTAACTGCTTGTCATATTGATGAGGCTAGCACCTTAATTAATCACTGTTTAACTAGTTTTGTGTTCATTTTTAAAAAGCAATTATTTATTTTAAGCCATTTTCAGTAGTGGCCCTTTTAATGTTGTTCACCGATCCAAATGGTCTCACAGTTATTTTCATTAATTAAAATTAAATTTTTAAAAGATAGTTCCAAAAACCCTATTTATTTTCTTGTTCACAGTATCTAATGCATGACAATAATTAATGATTCCCTTACTGATAAGTGGCCACTTCTCTTTAGGAGTGTAGCAAATATAGATTGAGCTATGTTAGATTGCAATAATGTATGTTAACTTTAGTAATTTAAGACTGGTACCTTTCTATAGTATGAATGTCTTAATTGTTATAACATTTATGTGAATGGCTGTTGAACATTCAGAGTTGTAATTATTTTGGGAGGAAGGGAATATTTGACAGTGAGCCTAATTAAGAACAGTGCTACAGTTCTGAAGGGGAAATATAAAATCTATGATTATATATAAAAATAACTTAGATTATATAGCTGTAATTATAAAATATATTGGCTTTTCTTTAATTTTCAATATAAAAAGACCTAGTAGATATTTCCTGCATAATTTTGTTATGTAGAACAGCTTTTAGGCAACCATTAATAAAATTATACAAGCACACCATTCCCCAGTTACTACTTTGATGCCCAAGGTGGGGGGGAGTAGCTGCTTGCATCTATTGGCATCAGGGCTCATGAGGGCCAGGAAAACAACTTTAATCCTTTGAAGGCAGCAGGGAGGGGTTTCTAGGGCTGTGGGGGAGGGAATTGCAAGTGCCTGGGAACCAGATTGTCCTTCTAGCTCTAGAATTGAACACTTTTAAATCTAAAAAATCTTAGAAAGTACCATGTACCAGTCTTCAGAAGGGTGGCCTGTACCACCATGAACAACAAAAGAGAATGGGCTGACTTAAAGTTGACGGACTGCTTCCAATCCTGATTCTGCTTTTAATAACTGGATATATGACCTGGCCGAGGGGCTTTCTTTCAGCTACGGTTTTCATCATCTCTGATATGCAAGTAATACTTGTGTATTGGAAGACTGTTTCTAGGATTAACTGAGAAATTAAACGAACAGAGGCACTTTAGGCTCAAGACAGCCCCTATAGAGCAGTAGCTGTTTCTTAATTATTAAGTAGTCTGTTCGTGCTCCAGGAAAGGGGAAAGAAGAAGTAAGAGAATGGTGTTAGGGGGCAGATTAAAGGGATGTTGTAGACTTTTGGGATGGGTGGGTACATTTTGTGTTTTCCAGCTTATTTTCACATTGCTTTACTGTGTTATTTCTATGAACTTTAATGTTTTAAATCTCTTTTATAAAATTCAGTGACAACTAGTAAAATTCTCTCCTTTGCAGAAGTTAACTTATCTCCAAAGTGGCTGAAAATATTGTTCATCATTACATGATTATCAAATGACTGTGAAGAATATATAATTAAACTTAGTGACTTCATTAGTCACTGCCTTGCTAACTGTGCTGTAATTTTTTTAAACGTCTTGTTTTTAATATAGTGGACTATCTCAATACTGGCTGGATTAGGTTAAATAAAGGATTTTTATGTTCTCTAGGTGTACTTTGTCTGTTGAACAACTCCCAGAACATAATTTGTTTTTTTAAATCCTAGTTATCAAGCTATTAGTGAGATTTTTCTTTTAGTAAAAATCTGAAATTTTAAAAAAACTAAAGAGAAACTGTCTTAATAATACAAGCAGATTGGCCTAAATTCCAACTACATTCTGATTTTTAAAATGTATACCCCCTCAGCCACTTGGACTGACTATGACTAGATGAATAACCACACACAAGATCTGTGGGTGGTCTCATGCTACAGGGTATCTTAAAGTATATTCAAGTAGGTTAGGAACACATTTAAAAAAAAAAGTTACTTCCACTGAGATACTAAGGATTTAAGTTTCTGAAGATGAGAATCTTCTAGAATGAGTACATCAAATAAAGACCCTTCCATCCATGGGGATTATATTTTTTCTAGTTTATTTCATTACCCCCATCTGAGAGATGAGCAGAGGAGAAGTGGCATAGAGTCAGTCCGGGATGCATATTCTGCTAATTATTTGTAGGGCAAGTTACTTTATCTCTCAGACCCTTAGTTCATCAATAAAATGAAGATTATAAAACCTATCTCCCCAGTTATTAGAATTAAGGAAACATTCTACGATAATTTGATATACGGGAAAACTAAATCTGTGCCAATTTAAGTAAACGTTTGTTTGCCGATAGCCTTCCTTTGGTCCCCTGGGATCTCAGGGTTGCCTTGCCTCTTTGCTACCTGCCACCCCATACACCCATGAGAAATGGTAGAGCGATAAAATGTCTTAACTGCCTTCCTGGACCAAAGATTCTGAGCAAAGGGAAGAAAGAAAGCATTTGCTGCTGAATGGCTGTAGAAGCTTTGGACATGCAACAGAGGTTAGACACTATCATTCTGGTCAACCTGTGCAAATTTAAGCCACTTACTGATAACCATCTGCTAAGATTACTAAATGTCAGCAATATATACTATACTTTACCAGGTGTTTGTTGAGCTCCTGTATGAGCCAGACACTGCCAAGTCCTGGGGTACAATGGGGAATAAGCCTGCTTTGAAATATTTATCCTTAAAAGTACACTTTAAGATTAAACTGGAATACTTTGAACCCATAGAAGATGTGCCCTGCTTAAATATGGACTCTCTAGTTTAAAATCGGCAAGAAACAATCTATAACAGGAACTAAGAGGTCATTCATGATCTTTTGATAATACACATATATCAGTGTGTTTATCAATTCAGATAATTGCACAGCAAAAATAAGACATCAAAAGAATTTTTAAGTATTAGTGAATTTTTGCAAAATGATCACGTGTCAGTCAGGGTCCATTCAGGAGATACAAATCAGCTATTTGAACAAGGAAAACAAATTGTTAGCTGGTAGGAAGAAATGATAAAAGACTGAAGAAAAGTAGCAGGGGCAAAAAAGCAGCTACTCCTTCTAGGCTGAAGGAGGGTAGACATTAAGGGAACTAGGACTTAGAGGTCTCTTTCCCTAAAAGGCTGAGATTCAGACACTTTTGAAAAGGGTGCAGCTCCCACAGCAGTTCTGTCAAGGGGCAGTAGAGGAATTTGCCAGAGGGCAAAATGGAGCTGGTGGGTAGAAGCAGAGCAGGTGGGGAGAGAGGCCTGAGACTGGACGTGTCCAGGCTGCTGAGCTCCAATGTTTAAAAGGTCATAATGGAGGCTGGAATCTGGAAGGAAGGTGTCTTCCTGACATAATAGCCTTGTGGTGTCACTCCTGTGCCTTCTGTTGAAAAAGCCTAATGTTTACAGAATCCAGTTCAAGGTCACAAAGTTGGGCAAAGAAGGGTGGATTTACAACTGAGACAGTAAGTTGGCAATGTAACCAGCTCCCCTTTTGTGACCCCTCCTAATAATTTCTAACACGCCACCGCACCCCTACCACAAGGAAACCTAACCTTAATATACTTGATTCACAGGATAAGCGGTCCTAAGTGACTTAATAGCATAACATCCAGGATGATACATAGGCCATTTTCATATATTTTGGTTAGGGTGTAAATTGGTATAGAAGGCAATCAGTAGCTGTTAAGATTTCAAATGCATGTACCCATTGACCCAGCAGTTCCAATTCCAGGAATTTATCTTAAGATATACTTGAACTTAAGTACAGCAACATATCTATAAAGTTATTTCTTGTCACAGTATATTTAGTAACAAGAGATTGGAATCAAATGTCTGTAAGCATGGAATTGGTTAAATAAATTGTGGTACATCCATAATGGAATACTACTACAAGCTATAAAAAAAAATGAAGCTGTTTACCTACTGATATGAAAATATTTCTAATGTATATTATTTTAAAAACCTCAAGATGTAGAACAGTGCTTATAGTATGTTACCACTAGTGGAAAATAGGGGATGGGAAAATTAAATAAATATTTATTTACGCCTTAAAAAAAAATCTTTGGAAGGACATAAGAAAACTGTAGTCCACAGGAAGTTTGAGAACTGGGAGGATGCAGGTTGGTATAGGAGGGATATTCTTTACTGTCACCTTTTATACTTTTTTCCCAACCATGTAAATACATTATTTTTAAAGTAAGAATTAAATTTCCCCACTGAGGGCAGTGCTGAAAATCAAAGGGGAATTTGTTTCTTTTGAAGACAGCAATATTTGAACTGTATGACAAAAATTTCTCCTTCCCAAAGACTGATGTGTTTGCCTTTTGAGAAATAATTTTGCATTTCCCTCAAGTAGATCTTCCAGCAGGTATTCAATAAATGCTATTGAACTGATTTCGCTTCCCATAAGATTAGTTTTTCACAAAACATTTGACAACTAGTTTTGTCCAGCAGTGTACAAATGAGTTTGTTTTGAGACAAAGCTATCCAACCCATAAAAATGGATATTAGAACTTATTAAAACAGGGAAATAACATATCTTAAAGGTTTATCACTTATTCATGTATTTATGCATTCATTCATTTGTTGAGTGAACATTTCTTGAGAACTTAGTATCTATCTGATAGTATGCTAGGCACAGAAAATTCAGAATTAATCATACTAATAATTTATAGTATCCAATTATTTGTTACATGTTTACTATATGCCAGGTACTGATCCAGATATGAATATTAACTCATTTAATCTTCATAACAACCCAAACATAGTTTTTATAAGTTATAGTATACTACAAATGAGGCAAATGAGGCACCCTGTTTCGGTTTTTGCTTTTTAAATCTTTTTTTTTTTTAAAGATTTTATTTTTATTTATTCGACAGAGAGAGAGATAGCCAGCGAGAGAGGGAACACAAGCAGGGGGAGTGGGAGAGGAAGAAGCAGGCTCACAGCAGAAGAGCCCGATGTGGGGCTCGATCCCACAACGCCGGGATCACGCCCTGAGCTGAAGGCAGAGACTTAACCGCTGTGCCACCCAGGCGCCCCGGTTTTTGCTTTTTAAGTAAATTACACAAGGTTACATTTCCTCTACCCTCATAGAACTCACACTCTAGTAGAGAGGACAGAAAGGAAAACATAAATCCCAATAAAGCATGAATAGTGTAAAAAAGAAAAAAAGTGTAAGGACAGAAGAGGTACAGAGGTAGCAGGGAGTAGAGCTTCTTAAAGGTGGATCTTGGAAGATAAATATGAACTTGACAGGTGGGAAGAAAGGGACAGATAGTGTCTTGAGGAAAATTCTGAAAAGTAGAGAGTGGTATTGATGTACTAGCATCATATACTCAAATATATTGAAAGGGGGAACCTTTAAACCTGAGGTACTGTCAAATGAACAAAACAGTCGGAAGACTAGCAGTCCTAAAACAGACCCAAAAATAAATGGGTATTTTATATATGAAAAAGGTAGCATTTAAATCAGTGAAAACGAAGATGGATTAATCAGGATATAGTCTTGGAGCAACTGGTACCATCTGGAAATTCCCTTTACCAAAATAAACTCCAGATGGAACAAAAATTTAAGCATGAAAATCTTAACCATTTAAACACAACAAATGGGAGAAAATATTTTTTTCTCCTATCCAAGACATGTATCTGATAAAGGACTTATATCCAAAATACACAAATAACTCTTAAAACTCAATGATAAAAAAAAACAATCAAAACTGAGCAAAAGATCTGAACATACTGCTCACTGAAAAAGACCTACAGATGGCAAAGAAAAAAATATGAAAGGATGCTCAACAGCATATATCATTAGGGAATTGCAAATTAAAATAACAATGAGATATCACTACACAGCTTTAGAATGGCTAAAACCCCAAAACCTGACAATTATCAAATGCTGGTAAATAATGTAGAATGAGAGGAACTTTCACTTATTCTGGTGAAAATGCAACATGATACAGTCACTTTGGAGGTTAGGCAGTTTCTTACAAAGGTCAACAGCCTTCCCATGTCCTCCAACAGTCACACTCAGAGATATTTACCCAAATGAACTGAAAGCTTAGGGTCACACAAAAACCTGCATACAAGTGTTTGTAGCAGCTTATTCATATTTGTCAAAAACTAGAAGCAGCCAAGTTGTCCTTCCAGTTGAATAGATAAACTGTGGTACATCTATTGTAGATGGATTATTCAGCAAGGAAAGAAAAATGAGCTATACAGCCACAAAAAAGGCATGGAGAAACCCTAAAAGCATATTGCTAAGTAAAAAAGCAGTCTTGAAAAGCTGTATGAGTTCAACTATGTAGCATTCTGGAAAAGACAAAACTACAGAAACAAAATTTAAAAATCAGTTGTTTACCAGGGATTGGAGCAGGAAGTAGAGGATAAGGATAATAAATAGGTGACGCACAGGAATTTTAAGGCAGTGAAAATATTCTATATGATAATGGCAATTAACATATTAATTATGTTAATGGTAAATACATGACATTATGCATTTGTCAAAATCCATAGAATTGTGTAACACCAAGAATTAACCCTAATGTAAACTGCAGATTTTAGTTAATTATATATCAATATTGGTTCATTCACTGTAACAAATGTAACTAATGTAAGCTGTTAAGAGAAACGAGGTGGTGGGAGGCAAAACTGTTTTGTACTATCTGCTCAATTTTTCTGTAAATCTAAAACTTCTTTTAAAAATCTATTAATATAAAAAATTTTAATACTACATGAAAGTATAGGATTGTATTTATCTTTTTTAATTGTATTTTTTTAAGATTTTTCTTTTTAGGTAATCTCTAATTCCCAGTGTGGGACTTCAACCCACAACCCTAAGTCACATGCTCCACTGAATGAGCCAGCAAGGCACCCCCAAAGTTATATTTTTAATAAGGTCACAGCATAAAAAATTTTAAGAAATCATAAGGCACATGAAAAGATCAACATCACTAACCATCAGGGAAGTGGAAATCAAAACTACAGTGAAATATCACATCTCATCCAAGAATGGCTATCATCAAAAAGATAAGAAATACCATTTTGATAACCCTCAATAAAGTACATTTAGATAGAACATACATCAACATAATAAAGGTCATATATGAAAAACCCACAGCTAACATCATACCCAATGGGGAAAAACTGAAGAGTTTTCTCCTGAGATCAGGAAAAAGACAAGGATGTCTATTCTCACCATTTTTATTCAGTGTAATACTGGAAGTCCTAGCCAAAGCAATCAGACAAGAAAAAGAAATAAACAGCATCCGAACTGGTAAGGAAGAAGTAAAACTTTCATGATTTGCAGATAACATGATACTATAGATAGAACACCCTAAAAACTCCACCAAAAAACTACTAGAAATGATAAATGGATTCAGCGAGGTTGCAGGATACAAAATCAAATCCATTGCATTTCTATACACTAATAATGAAGTACAAGAAAGAGAAATTAAGAAAATGGTCCCATTTACAATTGCACCAAAAATAATAAAATACCTAGGATTAACTTAATCAAAGAAGTGAAAGACCTGTACTTTGAAAACGGTAAAACACAGATGAAAGAAATTGAAGATGACACAAATGGAAAGATATTCTGTGCTCATGGATTGGAAGAACAAATATTGTTAAGATGTCTATACTATCCAAAGCTATCTACAGATTTAATGCAATCCCTACCAAAATACCAACAGCATTTTTCATAGAACTAGAACAAATAATCCTAAAATTTGAATGGAACCACAAAAGACCCAAAATAGCCAAAGAAATCTTGAAAAAGAACAAAACTAGAGGTATCGCAATCCCAGATTTCAAGATGTACTACAAAGCTAAATTAAAACAGTATTGTACTGGCACAAAAACAGACACATAGATCAATAGAACAGAACAGAGAGCCCAGAAATAAACCCACAATTATATGGTCAATTAATCTTCAACAAAGGAGGCAAGAATCTGCAATGAGGAAAAGATGGTCTCTTCAACAAATGGCGTTAGGAAAACTGGACAGCCACATGCAAAAGAATGAAACTGGACCACTTCCTTACACCATACCCCAAAATAAACTCAAAATGGATTAAGGACCTAAGAGACTTGAAAACATACAAAATCCTAGAAGAGAAAATAGGCAGTAATGTCTCTGACATCTGCTTTAGCAGATATATCAAGATATGTCTCTTGAAGCAAGGGAAACAAAAGCAAAATAAACTATCGGGACTACATCAAAATAAAAAGCTTCTGCACAGCAAAGAAAACAATCAAAACTAAAAGGGAACCTTCTGAACGGGAGAAGATATTTGCAAATGACATATCAAAGGGTTAGTATCCAAAATATTTAAGAACTCACACAACTCAAGACACACACAAAAAAACAAATAATCCAATTTAAAAATGGGCCGAAGACCTGAACAGACATTTCTCCAAAGAAGACATCCAGATGGTCGACAGACACATGAAAAAGCACTCATCATCAGGAAAATGCAAATCAAAACCACAATGAGATATCACATCACACCTATCAGAATGCTAAAATCAAAACACTACACCTGAAACTAATGTTATACTGTATGTTAACTGAAATTTGAATAAAATTTTTTTTAAAATGATAATAAAAAAACACAAGAGACAACAAGTTTTGGTGAGGATCTGGAGAAAAAGGAACACTTGTGCACTGTTGATGGGAATGCAAACTGGTGTGGCCACTGTGAAAAACAGTATGAAGATTCCTCAAAAAATTAAAAATAGAATTACCATATGATCCAGTAATTCCACTACTGGATATTTACCCAAGGAATATGAAAACACTAACTCAAAAAAATACATGCTCTCCTAAAGTTTATAGCAGCATTATTTCCAATTGCCAAATTATGGGAACAGCACAAGTATCTATTGATAGATGAATGAGTAAAGAGTTGGTGTATATCTACAATGGAATATTATTCAGTCATAAAAAAGAATGAAATCTTGCCATTGGCAACAATATGGATGGAGCTAGAGAGTATAATGCTAAGTGAAATAAGTCAGAGAAAGACAAATACTGTATGATTTCATTCATGTGTGGAATTTAAGACAAAAAACAAGCCAACAAAGAAAAAAAAAACAACTAGGAAACAGACTCTTTAAAGAGAACAAACTGATGGTTTTCTGAGGGGTGGTGGGTGGAAGGATGGGTGAAATAGATGAAAGGGATGAAGAGAATACTATAATGTACAGAATTGTTGAATCACTATATTGTACACCTGAAACTAATGTAACACTGTATGTTAACAATAGTGGAATTAAAATTAATAAATAAGCTATATTTACAGACAATTCAGCAAAACGAGGTTTGGTGAGAATGACTGCATTCTTACCAGGAGATTTTTAAAACAACAAGAAATAGGGGTGCCTGGGTGACTCCGTTGGTTAAGCATCTGTCTTCAGCTCAGATGGGCTCCCTGTTCAGCTGGGAGTCTGCTCTTCCCTCTCCCTCACCCCCTCCCCCCCCAACTCATACTCTCTCTTTCTCTCTCAAATAAATAAAATCTTTACAAATAAATAAAAAAGACAAGAAATAGGGTTGCCTGGGTGGCTCAGTCAGTTCAGCGTCCAACTCCTGATTTCAGCTCAGGTCATGATCTCAGGGTTGTGAGACTGAGCCCTGAGTTGGCTCCACACTGGGCATGGAGTCTGCTTGGGATTCTCTCTCTCCTTCCCCACCCCTAAAAAGAAAAAAGATAAGAAATAACAAGTATTGATAAGGATGTAGAGAAAAGGGAGCACTTGTGCCCTATTGGTGGGAATATGAGGTGGTGAAGCAACTATGGAAAACAGTATGAACGTTCCTCAAAACATTAAAAATAGAACTACCATACAATCCAGCAATTCCACTTCTAAGTATTTATCCTAAGAAATGAAGGCATTAATTGGAAAAGACACATGCACCCCATGTCCATTGCAGCATTATTTACAATAACTAAAATATGGAAGCAAACTAAATGTCCATAAATAAGTGAATGGATAAAGAAAATGTACACACATGCACACTGGAATATTACTTAGACATAAGAAAGAATGAAATCTTGCCATTTGCAACAACATGAATAGACCTAGAAGGTTTTATGCTTAGTGAAATAAGTCAAACAGAGAAAGACAAATATCATATAACCTCACCTTTATGTGGGACCTAAAACACAAAGCAAAGAATGAGCAAAACAGAAAGAGACTCATAAATACATAAATCAAACTGATGGGTGCCAGAAGCATAGAGGAATGGATGAAATAGGTGGAGGGGATTAACAGGTACAGGTATCAAATAAATAAGACATGGGGAAGTAATGTATAGCAGAGGGAATATAGTCAATAATATTGTCACAGGGGCGCCGGGGTGGCACAGCGGTTAAGCGTCTGCCTTCGGCTCAGGGCGTGATCCTGGCGTTATGGGATCGAGCCCCACATCGGGCTCCTCCACTATGAGCCTGCTTCTTCCTCTCCCACTCCCCCTGCTTGTGTTCCCTCTCTCGCTGGCTGTCTCTATCTCTGTCGAATAAATAAATAAAATCTTTAAAAATAATAATAATATTGTCACAAATTTATATGGTGACAGATAGTAACTAGAATTAATGTGATGACCATTTCACAATGTATAAAAATATTGAATCATTATGTTGTATGCCTGAAACTAATACAGTACTGTATGTCACTTATTCTTCAATAAAAACAAAACAACAAAACATCCAAAAACAAAAAGGGGCACCTGGGTTGCTCAGTTGTTTGAACATCCAACTCTTGGTTTTGGCTCAGATCATGATCTCAGGGTCATGAGACTGATCCTCGAGTCAGGCTCAAGCTCAGCATGGAATTAGCTTAAGATTCTCTCACCCTCTCCCCTGCCTCTCCGCCCTCTCAAAACTAAACAAATAAATCTTTAAAAAAAAATAAAAGATTGTATGTTAATTATGTTGGAATTAAAATTAAAAACAAAAAATAAATTAAATAATAAGACTGAAAACTTTTTTTAATGATTTTTTATTATATTATGTTAGTCACCATACAGTACATCCCCGAAAAGACTGAAAACTTTAAGCTACATTACTGCATAAAATAACACTAAGTTAAATACAAAAAGGAAAAAAAATCACAATTTATTATACAAAATGAATTTCCTTTACATATAAAGTCTCTTTAAATCAATAAACAGGGCCACCTCGGTGGCTCAATTGGTTAAGCATTGGACTCATGATTTCAGCTCAGGTCATGATCTCATGGGTCATGAGATGGAGCCCTGCATTGGGCTCTGCACTCAGCAGGGAGTCTGCTTGAGATTCTCTCTCTCCCCTGCACTTCCGCCCACTGGCTCTCTCTCTCTCTCTCCCTCTCTCAAATAAATAAATCCTTAAAAAGTAATAATAAAAATAGGGGCTCCTGGGTGGCTCAGTCAGTTAAGCGTCTGCCTTTGGCTCAGGTCATGATCTTGGAGTCCTGGGATGGAACCCCACATCGTGTTCTCTGCTCAGTGGGGAGTCTGCTTCTCCCTCTCACTCTCCCCCTGTGCTCTCTCTCTCTCTCAAATAAATAAATAAAATATTTATTAAAAAAAAAAAAGTAGGGACACCTGAGTGGCTCAGTGGGTTAGGCAACTGCCTTTGGCTCGGGTCATGATCCCAGAGTCCTGAATCAAGCCCCACATCAGGCTTCCCTGCTCAGTGGGAAGTATGTTTCTTCCTCTGCCTGCCACCCCTCCAGCTTGTGCTCTCCCTCTGACAAATAAATATTTTTTTAAAAAAAGTAATAATAATAATAATAAAAATCAATAAACAAAGGATTAGTTTTTTTTGAGAGAGAGAGCAGGGGGAGGGGCAGAGGGAGAAGAAGAGAAAGAATCTTTTGTTTTTGAAGATTGAGTTATTGATTTATTGATTTGAGAGAGGGAAAGGGAGAGAGAAAGGGAGAGAAGCAGAATCCGTGCTGAGCACAGAGCCTGATGCAGGGCTTAATCACAGGACCCTGGAATCATGACCTGAGCTGAAATCAAGAGTCAGACACATAACCGACTGAGCCACCCAGGTGTCCCTACCCAATTTTTTAAAATAGTCAAAGGATGTAATAAGTTTACAAAAAAATGTGGCACTGAAAATATAAAAATACGTTCAACCTAATTCATAAGAAATATCCAAAATAAAATTGTAATGAGATACTATGTTTCACCTATCATCTTAGCAAACAGTGAGAATTATTGAGCACCTGCTCTGTGCCAAGTGGTTTTCAAAATCCTTTATGTGTATTAGCTCATTTAAATTCACAACCTGAGTCAATTCAAAGTCTTGCTATCCGAGAGTATGGGTCAGGATGTAAGGAAACAGGGACTCTCTTATAACTGCCTGTCTACTCAACATCTCACATCCAGTAGAATCCTTCACACTATCTTCTCTCTCTTCAAATCTCTAACACCTCCTTGCCCATCTTTGCTTTCCACTGATGATCTTGCTTCTTGCCTCCTGTTTCACTGAGAAATTAGAAGCAGTCAGAAGTAAACCCATAAATTCCTCCAAATCCCTCACAACTACAGACATCTATATCTACATTCATCAACACTCATCCATATACAGTACATATTTACACAAAACTACACTATAACTACACTCATCCGTATGTAGTACAATCCACCTTTCCTCTTCTTACATTGGACAAACGGTCAGTGTTCCTATCCAAGGCCATCTATATAAGAAATTGTTCCCTTTTTAATGAAACATTAACACACACACACACCATCCATCTTAAAAAAAAAAAAAAGACAAGACCCACTCCCCTTCTAGATACTGTCATTTCTCTATTTTCTTACAGCAAAGCTTCTTAAAAGTATTGTTTACGTCTTAACTCTCTCTATTCCCATTCTCTTCTTAAATTTTTTTATTGACATACAATTTCTATAAGAAAATTTGTCATTTAAATGTGTACAATTCAGGGGTTTATACTAAAGCATGTAGTATTTTCATGGAGTTCTACAAACATTACCACTATCTAATTCCAGAACATTTCCTTTTTTTTTAATGATTTTTTATTATATTATGTTAGTCACCATACAGTACATCCCCGGATTCCGATGTAAAGTTCGATGCTTCATTAGTTGCGTATAACACCCAGTGCACCATGCAATACGTGCCCTCCTTACTACCCATCACCGGTCTATCCCAATCCCCCAACCCCCACCCCTCTGAGGCCCTCAGTTTGTTTCTCATAGTCCATAGTCTCTCATGTTTCATTCCCTCTTCTGATTACCCCCCTTTCTTTATCCCTTTCTTCCCCTACCGATCTTCCTAGTTCTTATGTTCCACTGATGAGAGAAATCGNCTAGTTCTTATGTTCCATAGATGAGAGAAATCATATGATAATTGTCTTTCTCTGCTTGACTTATTTCACTTAGCATTATCTCCTCCAGTGCCGTCCATGTTGCAGCAAATGTTGAGAATTCGTTCCTTCTTATAGCTGAGTAATATTCCACTGTATATATGGACCACAGNCTTCCCCTACCGATCATCCTAGTTCTTATGTTCCATAGATGAGAGAAATCATATGATAATTGTCTTTCTCTGCTTGACTTATTTCACTTAGCATTATCTCCTCCAGTGCCGTCCATGTTGCAGCAAATGTTGAGAATTCGTTCTTTCTGATAGCTGAGTAATATTCCATTGTATATATGGACCACAGCTTCTTAATCCAGTCATCTGTTGAAGGGCATCTCGGCTCCTTCCATGATTTGGCTATTGTGGACAATGCAGCTATGAACATTGGGGTGCATATGGCCCTTCTCTTTACTACGTCTGTATCTTTGGGGTAAACACCCAGTAGTGCAATGGCTGGGTCATAGGGTAGCTCAATTTTGAACTTTTTAAGGGACCTCCACACTGTTTTCCAGAGTGGCTGTACCAATTTGCATTCCCACCAAGAATGTAGGAGGGATCCCCTTTCTCCACATCCTCTCCAACAATTGTTGTTTCTTGTCTTGTCTATTTGTGCCATTCTAACTGGCGTAAGGTGGTATCTCAGTGTGGTTTTGATTTGAATTTCCCTGATGGCTAATGATCTTGAACATTTTTTCATGTGTCTGTTGACCATTTGTATGTCTTCATTGGAAAAGTGTCTGTTCATATCTTCTGCCCATTTTATGATTTGTTTATTTGTTTCTCGTGTATTGAGTTTGAGAAGTTCTTTGTAGATCTTGGATACCAGTCCTTTATCTGTGGTGTCCTTTGCAAATATATTCTCCCATTCCGTGGGCTGTCTCTTAGTTTTTTTGACTGTTTCCTTGGCTGTGCAGAAGCTCTTTATCCTGATAAAGTNTTTTTATCTTGATGAAGTCCCATATGTTCATTTTACCTTTTGTTTCTCTTGCCTTTGGAGATGTGTCATGAAAAAGGTTGCTTTGGCCGATGTCATACAGGTTGGTGCCTATATTCTCCTCCAGAATTTTGATGGATTCCTGTCTCACATCAAGGTCTTTCATCCATTTGGAGTTTATTTTTGT
>NC_048223.1:95382119-95403775 GCF_002007445.2 Ailuropoda melanoleuca
TGTGGAAGATGGTACTCCATCCCCTTACTCTAAGTCTGAATGCATCTTTGGGTTCAAAATGAGTCTCTTGTTAACAGCAAATGGATGGGTCATGTCTTTTTATCCAATCTGCAATCCTGTGGCGTTTTATGGGAGCATTGAAGCCGTTCACGCTGAGACTGCATACTGAGAGATATGATTTTAATAATGCCATGTTGCCAGTAAAGACTTTGTTTGTATTGGTTGTGACTTTCTGCTCTGTATCACTCTTGGGGCCTTTTTACCTTCATAGAACCCCCCTTAATATCTCCTGTAGGGCTGGTTTCGTGGTTATGAAACTGGTTAATGACTGGCGATTCTGGAAGGTCTTTATTTCTCCATCAATTCTGAATGACAGCCTTGCTGGATAAAGGATCCTTGGCTGCATGTTTTTCTCTGAAAGAGCTTTAAAAATGCCCCCCCCAACCCTTTCTCTCATTCCAGGTCTGTGTAGACAGGTCTGACGTAATTCTGATACCTTTGCCTTGGTATGTGAGAAATTTCTTTGCCCTGGCACGGACCATTCTCCACTGATGTTCTGGCCACTTTAACTCTGTTTCTGTTGGTGCTGCTCAACCCTGCAGCATCCCGGGATGTGCGCCCCACACCCGGTGTCCCAGCCCTCACTTCCAGGGCCGGCGCGTCTCTGTCCTTTGTGTTTCTAACCCTACCAGCCGCCAGCTGCCAGCCGCCCTGCGCACGCTCCTGGAGCTCCCGGTCTCACTCTGGATCCAGTGAGCACACCGGAGTTCCTCATCATAAATGTTCTTCCAAAAGACAACCATGGATCATATTCATTATCAAGGTTCAGAGAGAAAAAATTGTTTTAAAAATTTGATATCTCCGGGGCTCCTGGGTGGTTCAGTCAGTTAAGCGTCTGCCTTCGGCTCAGGTCATGATCCCAGGGTCCCGGGATTGAGCCCCGCATCTGGCTCCTTGTTCAGTGGGGAGTCTGCCTCTCCCTCTCCATCTTCCTTTCCCCTGTGCTCATGCTCGCTCTCTCCCTCAAATAAATAAATAAAATCTTTTAAAAATTTGATAGGTCCAAAATATTTCTATATTAGTGATCTGGCAAGATAAATAAATAAAATCTCTTAAAAAATTTATGTCGAGAGAGACAGCCAGTGAGAGAGGGAACACAGGGAGGGGGAATGGCAGAGGAAGAAGCAGGCTCCCAGCAGAGGAGCCTGATGTGGGGCTCGATCCCATGACTCTAGGATTACACCCTGAGCCGAAGGCAGACACTTAACGACTGAGCCACCTAGGCGCCCCAAGATAAATGTTTTGATTTCTAGTATTGCCAAAGATTGTCTCCCTAAGTGGAGTTTGGAATTCGCTCCCTGCCAACCAGCCCTGATGCCTGCGGGACAGGGAGCTGGGTAGGTAGGCTCCAGTGAGATACATCTTAATGTCCCAGGGCATGGCATGAGCCCCAATTCACCCCTCCCACCTTCCCCCACAAGACCAAACAACATCATTACAAAACAAAACAAACAAAAAAGAGATGAGAGCAGCAAGCCGTGATCCCGAGGGGGTTTCGAACACTTCACAATCATCTCTAGCCTCATACGAAGTAAGGAAAAAGGTTCACATTGTGAAAACCTCCTCAATGTTGGGCTGGAGTGGGCCTAATAAATCAGATCTCCCTAAGCCATGGTGGCAGGGTAGGGAGATTTTAAGTAGATTTTCTAAACATTTTGCCCAGAACCTACTTCCCCAAGAACATTATTATAATAGCTAATGTAACAGAGGTTAATTTGTCCAAGGGACCCAACTAATAAGTGGGACCTCCAGAGCTTTAAGCAACCTCTCAACTATTACACTGTATTTATTGTACCAGAATAAGCCAGTACCCTACCAAAGCAACCTTCCTTAATTTTAGGGAATACGGATAAGCAGTACGGTGATAGCACATCTCTTTCCAATCTTTTTCCTGTACATACACATATTTTATATTTTTATAGATATTATTATACCTGCATATATGTGGCCTCCTTACTTAACACCATATCATTAATATTTTCTCATATAAAAACTTTCCAGACACCTTTTCTAATGGCCATGTAATCACATCTCCTTGGAGGATGCTCCCTCTTCCCTTATCCTTAGTCTCTCTCTCAATGACTCAGACTATTTCTCTCTTAGCACTTGAATAATTTTTTACTGTTTTATTTTGAAATATATGGAAAAGTCCAAATAGCACCAGTGTATAGTTTAACATATAATCAAAGGTGAACTCTCTTATAACAACTTCCCAGCCAAGAATCAGACAAAAAGTGGCCCCAGAATCCACCGTGTCTCCTTTTCTGCTCCAGACTTACAGCTACAACATCTTAAAAGGTCAGTATAATAAAGATGTTCATTATCTGATGACTTCGCACCACATTAGAGGAGCAACCTTTGTCCAAAAAGGGACAAATTATTTTCCTGGGCTTTGTATTTATCTCAGAGGCATCTGATCCTCAGAATTTGTTAAAAATTGCACCTCTCTTGACAGTCATTCAAACACCATAACTTTGTCTTACCACTTTCCTGCTTAGACTCACTGGCTTTCAAGCCATTTCTAATGAACATCCCCTGGTGCCTAGATCCGTTTGTCCTGCAATCCGATCTTGTGTGCCTAAAAATAGCTTTCTTTTATGTTTTACCCTGGCTTTTCAGATCTCCCTAGAGGTCTCTCATCTGGTACCTTGCTTCTTGTCTAATTACCTCTGTCCTGAAACCTCTACCAGGCAATTCTCCCTCCCCACCCCCCGTAATGCAAACTTTAACCCACTTCAGCATCCACTAATTGGAACTTTTCTCCTACCCTAGCCAGATAGGGATACTCTCAAAACCACATGGAAAGGGTACAGACATTTTTGTCATGCTTCCCTACTCCCGTATGTGCCTCCTACTTGGAGAACCGATGCTCTGGAATTATACTACTGGGGGTTATTACCTCCAGTCCTGAAGTCCTTTTGATCTTTCAGTATTTTTTGTTATGGATCTAATACTCCTGGGAGTGTAAATATCAAACACATTCACTACCCTGCAGGGCCGTAGGATGGAACAAACTGAGTTCAGTGTTGTGATGGAGGGGTTCACATTGCCCCAGCTCCTCAGAGAGGACAAACATTGTAAATGTCATACAAAGAGCTGCAGTGAAATCAGCCATGGAAACCATGTAGCATAAATTAAAAATATCAGGGACAGAGTAAAAGTAACTGTCTCTCAGAGAGAAAATAAAAACCAAGGAACTCTGTTAACGCTTTGGTGACACTCAACGTAGGAACCTAGGACATTTCTGCTGGTGGTGTATCAATATTGGTCCTGCCTGTCCCACTGGACCCATCCATACTTTTGACTCTTCTTTAGTCAAGTGATGTTTAGGCCATGGTTGGTAGAGGTTTCATTCTTGTTAGCTGATTTTTTTGAAAACGTGTCCAAATTAGAGCCATTCCTCCCTGGCAACCATCCAGCTTCTTTTCCTTGTTCTCACTCTGGCCCCAGCTCTTCTCTTCCGTGCTGCCTCTTCTCTTGCTTGATTCAGAATTTGTAGAAGAGAATTCTTAGGAGGGGATGCATAAGAGTCACCAGAGTCCCAAGAAAGGTAGTCAGATTTGGTTGCAAGTAACAAAAACTCAACCCAAACTGGTTTAAGCAACAAAGGGAATGTATTGGTTCACCTGTCTAAAAAGTCCAGGGGAAATTCTGACTTCAAAGCCACTTGATTCAGAGGCTCAAACAAGGTCATTTGAGCCTGGCCTCCCTTTATCTCTCAGCTCTGCCTGCCTCTGAGTTGGCCCTATTAAAATGAAGGGCCTCACCTCACACTGCCCAGCCCCATCCTTGGTTCACACTGGGTCATCTTACAGTCAGTGGTCAGGAAGTTGAGATAAGTTAGATGCCCCAGAGCAGGGCCAGCCTTGCCCAAATCTGAGAATGGAGAGGAGTGCTCTCCTAATAAGAATTAGGGTGCATTTTTGCATTGGGGAATGAAGCTAACAGGAAAACAACAACAGATGCCCACTGTATAGGCTTAGAAGCAATAAACCCACCCTAGGATAGTGATTTCCAAGCTGTAATCCATGGGATGACTATCAGATTCACCTGTGCTCTTGTTTTTTGTTTTGCTTTGTTTGACGCACAGACCTACTGAGTCAGAACATCTGGGGATGGGGCTTTGCAATCAGTACATTTATCAAGCTTTTCCCATTGACTCAAATTTGCAGCCAGGCTGTGAATTACTGCTGCAATTCATAATGTTGGTTCAGGACCAAGGATAGCGGTCCAGATGCCCTACTCCTGACAGACCTTGGTGAGTTTGCTCTTTCAGGAGAGGCCTGGGGGAAATGGGGCAGGGCTCCAGGACGGGGAGAGAATCTCCAAAGGGGGCCTCTCCTGTAAAAGCCCCTTGTTAAGGCAACACCAGATGAAGGGATATGAAACTGGTCTTCTTTGCCATTCAGATCTTGCTTTTACTGTTCAGAGCCTTTGTGCTGGCAAAGTCTGGTGCTTGCTTTGTCCCTTGGCACCTGAATTCAAGGCCTTGCAAAATTTAATCTTCATCATTACCTTGATACAGCAATACACGTATAGCTGCTCCCTGTGAAAGAGACACCACTGAGAAAAGGAGAATGCAGCTGCTGGTTTAACTGTCCATCTTTATCCAAAAAGTTGTGTAAGAGTGGGGCAAACGTTTTAATACCTATCACTTTAAAAAGATCAAGATTGTTAGAGCAGAGGCCTCTCTCAGATCTCTCGGACGTCAGCAGCCCCTAAGAAAGCCAAGCTAGAGTAAAAAAACCCTACCCTACTCTCACCAGGAACTACCTGTCCACATGTCCTGAGGATGGATAGGAGGTGTCGATGTGTGGTGACCAGTTCGTGGTGGAATTCCAGGGGTGCTTTTTATGGATCTCCTAGAGTCCATTCCTCATCCTTCTGTGAGCAGCACCTCAAGTTTCCTGTTGAGAAATCACCTCTTCCTCATGGGGAAGTTGACCAGAGATTAGATGTTCTTTAGGGGCTCTGCCCAGTGCTTCCCAAATTGCGGCATGCACAGATCTGGGCAGTCTGTTGAAATACAGATCTTGATATCAGATATCCAGGGTGGGGACTGAGATTTTGCATTTCTAACAAGCTCCCAAGTGATGCTGAAGCTGCTGGCCTAAGTTCCCATTCTCAAGCACTTGGCAGTCAGGCGGTTCTGGATTCTGGAATTCGAATGTGAGCTGTGTGTTGAAAAGCTTGGCGGAGCCCAGGCCAGACCTTTCTGCTCTTAGACTTGGTTCCTGCCTCTGTCCTTTGTCACTGGCAGGATCCTGTCTGGTCCTGGTCCGGGCTATCCAGCCACCCCTCCCACCCTGTGAGCTCCCAATATCCCCGCCTAGAAATCCCCTTCCCTTTAGTCATCTTGGTTTCTGAAGGATGTGAACCAAAAATCCTATATGATATGGTATCTGAGCCTCAGTTTCCAAGCTATAAAAGTTTCTCAAGCTATAAGCTTCCTTATAGCTTCCCAAGCTATATATTCCTAGTGAGAAGATATTCATAATATTAAAATGACCTAGATGCACGCCCTGCCCTGAGGTGCTGCTAGTCTCTAAGAAGTCCTAAACGGAGGCTCTGCCAGGAACCCTCATGGCCCTGCCCCCCTCCAGGCTCTGCTTAGGGCCAGGTAATACATTAGGATAAAAGAACAAAGGAAGCTATTAAAACTTTTAGCTAAGGGATTGATTTTTTTTCTAATTACCAGTTAATCTTGTTCACTCTTATTTAAAATATAAACCATTTGGATTTTCTCATGTAAATAGTTTAATGTAAAATTCTTCACATATGAAAATGTACTTCCATTAACTGACCTGTCTTGAGGTGGTAATGATAGAATTTTCTTTTTTTTTTTTAAGATTTTATTTATTTGACAGAGATAGAGACAGCCAGCGTGCGCGCGCGCGCGCGCGCGCGAGAGAGAGAGAGAGAGAGAGAGAGAGAGAGAGAGATTGAGAAACACAGCAGAGGGAGTGGGAGAGGAAGAAGCAGGCTTCCAGCGGAGGAGCCTGATGTGGGGCTCGATCCCAGAACGCCGGGATCACGCCCTGAGCCGAAGGCAGACACTTAATGACTGAGCCACCCAGGCGCCCCCATGATAGAATTTTCTTAACTAATTACTACTTTCTTAATTTACCCTGTTTTTGCTTTCTTGAAAAGTGATGATAATCATAATACTAGGGACTACTTATTAATTTTATTGATGGTAAAAATTAGGAGCCAATGTTTAATGAGTATTTAGATGTGCCAAGTAATGAACAGTTTATATAGTCTGTGTCATTTAATTCTTACAATACACCCTATGATTTTACAGCTGGGGAAATTGAGGCACAAAAAAATTTGGCAACTTGACCAAGGTTACAAAATGGAGTTGGAACTGGTATTTCCAACCCAGGCAGTTTAGATTCCAGAGTGCATCCTGGTAACCAGTATGCCAGACTCGAGATATGCTTGCACAAATGTGTGAGAAAGAAACAACCAAAACAGATTGAGTCAATAGGACCTGATGTATCCAATACCATAGAACACTGGGCAACTATTAAGCAGCCAAGACAGACCTACATGAGCAGACATAGAAAGAAGTCCAAGATACATCATTGGTGAAAAAAGTATGTTACAGGATAAGCTCATGATGTTTTCAAAAAACCCAAAATACATGGATGTCTTTGTATCTAAGTATAAAAAGGTCTGGAAAGTAAGGTACATACAAAATTAACTCTATGAATTAGGATGCGGAAGGGTGGAAATTTTTGCTTTAAATTTTGATATGCTTCTATATCCATTGAATTTTTTTTTCAACAAGCACATAATATTTAGGAAATTAAGGAGAAAAATATTTTTTTGCTCTATAGAAAAAAAAAACAAAACAAAACCCTGGGAGAACGTACTCCAAACTATTAACTGTTGTCATTTCTGGGGGCTGAAGAGGGGGATGATTTTTGTTTTCTATTACATATTTCTGTAATGTTAACATTTTTTCAAGGGGAATGTGTTAATTTTACAAGGTGAAAACCACAATATGTATTAATTTATCTAATATTTAATTAGTATTAATTTAGT
This sequence comes from Ailuropoda melanoleuca, assembly GCF_002007445.2. NCBI lineage: Eukaryota > Metazoa > Chordata > Mammalia > Carnivora > Ursidae > Ailuropoda > Ailuropoda melanoleuca. Next base: position 95,389,230 of record NC_048223.1, read on the forward strand.
ATTTAATTTTAATTAATTAATGTATTAATTTTATTGTGGTGAAAACCACTATATATATATATTACAAAAGGTATTTTGCCTTGGTAAGGAGACTTGATAAGAAATCCATGGCATCTTGTTTTGAGAGTCCGAATTGCATTTTCCCCTGTAACATAATTCCTTATTCCCATGTATCACTGTTGTTCTAATGAAGGTGATATTTCATTTGCTAAAATGAATAATATCACCCTATAGTTGAGATGAACTGTGTTCAGATTGCAGGGATTGGGCATTTCTTCAGTTGGAATCCTTTACTGGGGCCCAGACTGCAAAGTACAGCAATCAAAACAAAATGTACATAAGTGTTGAATTACTGTATTGTACACCTGAAAGTAATATAACACTGTATGTTAACTGGAATTAAAATTAAAAAAAAAAATAAAGCAACAACAAAAGAAACCAAATCCCCTAAGGCTGAAGTCAAGCATGGCCCTTCTTGGCTCATACACAATTAGTGGTACCTGAAGAATGCTCTGCAATACCTAGTAGTTAAGGGTCCCAAGTCTCTGGTGAATTATTTTCATTTTCCTTTATTTACTTAGATTCCTGTGAGTTATTTTTATTTTAGATTTTATCTATTTGACAGAGAGAGCACGCAGAAGCAGGTGGAGCAGCGGGCAGAGGGAGAGGGAGAAGCAGGCTCCCCACTGAGCAGGGATCCTGATTTGGGGGGGGGGCACGATCCCAGTACCCTGGGGTCATGACCTGAGCCAAAGGCAGAGGCTTAACTGACTGAGCCACCCAGGTGCCCCCTGTGGGTTATTTTTAGAAGAGATGATGGAAATATCAAAAGCTAACAGAGGCAAAACAAACAAAGAAATAGAGGCTAGTTACATGTGGAAAATGGAACCAAGGAAATACTTCTCTATCAGTTGAAGTTTTTACAACAGGCACATGATATTGAGGAAATTAGGGAGCAAATAGGATAGGCCAGGGCTGACTTTAACTTTTTATTTTGTTGTTTTGTGTTTGGATTTTTAAAAGGAATAGCATATATTACTTCACAATAATTTATTTTTATAAAAAAGAGATGATATATTTATATTGTCCATGTGGTGTTTTTGAATCCATGGTATCTTGGGGACTTTCTTAGACTGTTTCTAAGTTGACAAAATGAAGTGTTCTTTGATTAAAAAAAAACAACTATGTAGAATTTGGCCATTTCTATAATCCTTTGCATTTTTAGACAATCATTATATTCTAGAGAAAGGGTCAGATTTGTCAATAACCAAAGAAAGCCAAGTACTAGGAGGAGAGAGCAGGGTATGAAAAGACTTCCTTCTTGGTACCTTTATGATGAAAACTTAGGAAATCTATACTAGATCCTGGGAAACATGGCATGTTAAGGACAGCATTCTCTAAATGACACTTCTGGTAGCATGTGTAACAACCTAAAGGAAAGGATCAATTCTAGCTGGAGCCCAAGAAATAGTCAATTCTCTGGGAGGATGGATGTATCACAGCCAGTCAGCACAGACCCTGGCCTAGTGTTGGTCCTTTGCAAAGAATGAGATGCGAATGAGTACTGTGTATAAAATTTACCCACAGTGTAGACTCTTAGACTTGTGTTCTAATCTTGATGCCTCTCTGTTTCCTAGTTTATTGGCCTTGGCTGAGTTACTGTACCCCACTCAGCCCCATTTCCTCACCTATAAAATGGGCATAATCATAATTATATTTAGTTTTCAGGACTTGGTAAAGATTTAATGAGGTAATGCATGTGAATTATTTAGTGAAGTGCCTTGCTCATGACAAACAATCAATGAATGATAGCTTTGCAAATTGTATTTCTCTTTTGGATTTCCAGTTTTAAGATGAAGAATAGGGGTGCCTGGGTGGCTCAGTCGTTTAAATGTCTGCCTTCAGCTCAGGTCATGATCCCAGGGTACTGGTATCGAGTCCCGCATCGGGCTCCTTGCTCAGCAGGGAGCCTCCTTCTCCCTCCGCCTGCCGCTCCCCCGTGCTGCTGCACTCTCTCTGATGAATAAATAGTTTTTAAAAAAAAGATGAAGAATAGAAGACCTCTCCTCCCTAAACCTTGTAAATCATTCTAGAATGAAACAAAAACAATGAGGAATGAAAACACAAATTGCATCTTTGATGAAATTGTAAATGCAGTTACTCTGTATAAGAACAGAAAGCTGATAATGGAGTGGCAACTAATTAGCAGGGTAGAGGAAAGGTAAAAAAAAAAAACAAGCACCTAAAGAAGGGAAAATTAATGAGGGAGACTGGAGACAACGACAGGGATGAAAACAAGGTTAATTTGAGTCTTTACAAAACCATTTACACCAACACCACCTCAAGCAATAAGCCAAGTCTCCCACCTTCACTTTCACAAGATATTGGAGGTGCATTCTTTGGAGGAATTGAACCCAGGACTGCAAAACACCAAGCACATGGAAAGCAGCAGCGAGAACAGTAGTAAGGGCTAGGTGACAAATGGAGAGAGCAAAGGACAGGCTGCTGTCACTGGTCAAGGAGAGCCCTAGTCCCCTCCTGTACCTTTTCTGAGAACACCTGTAGTCTGGTGTGTTCAGGCCCGACAGTAGATTAGAGGACTGTTCGGGGGCAACACTGAATGGCCTGAGATAAAAGACTTAGAATATTAGATTGGGTTATTGGTCCCAATTCTTACCTCCTGTATAAGAAAGTTCACCTCCTCTTTCTTGTGGTCTCATGGTAGGTAGAGTGTACTGCCTCACCCCTTGACTTTGAGTTTGGCCATGTGAATTGCTTGGTCCTGTTAGCCGATATGAAATGAGCAGAGACTTGAAATAAGCTTGCATGGTTAGTTTGCTCTCTTGGTCTCCTGCTTTTCACCATGAGACAAATGTACCATGGGTAGGCACTGGTCTAAGGAAGATGAGAGACAGGTGGAGCAGACCTGAACCCAATATGAGGCTTGGAATCAGGCCCAGCAGAGCCCAGCCTACAGATGGAGGAAGCAAGAAATAAATGCTTGTGCTGTATGCCATTGCAATTTTGTGGTTGTTTGTAAGGGAAAAAAGCTAATACAGATATTGACTTATGGAAGTCCTCCCCAGAGGAGAAGTTGGTTTCCTACCCTTTCACTAAGAAGTCAGGGACAACAATTGACAAGCACCTCCCATTTTCACACTTTCAGTCAGCTTTTTAATGCAGTAATTTTACACTTTATTATTTGTTTATTTAAAAGTAAGCTCTACACCCAGTGTGGGGCTTGAACTCACCACCCAAGATCAATAGTTGCATGCTCTACCAACTGAGGCAGCCAGGTGCCATGAATGCACTAATTTTAAATGTGAAAAGACAGCCAAGGGGATGCCTGGATGGCTCAGTCAGTTGGTTAAGTGTCCGACTTTTAGTTTGGCTCAGGCCATGATGTCAGGGTTATGAGATCAAGCCTTGCATCAGGCTTTGTGCTCAGCAGGGAGTCTGCTTGAGATTCTCTTTCTTTCTCTCCCCTATCCTCCCCCCTGCATGTGTGCTGTCTCTCTCTGTCTCTCTAAAATAAATAAATAAATAAATGACTAAGTCTCTTTTTTTTTAAAAGGACAGGCAATATTCACCAGGCATAAGGAAATAAAGCAATGCAGAGAGTAGAAGAAAATATGTTTTAAAAGCTATAATTAGGGGTACCTGAGTGGCAAAGTCATTTGAATGTCAGACTCTTAGTTCTGGCTTGGGTCATGCTCTCAGGGCCGTGGGATTGAGGCCCCCATTAGGCTCTGTGCTTGGCATAGTCTCTAGACTGTGCTTGAGATTCTCTCTCCCTCTGTTCCTCCTCACTGCTCTCTCTCAAATAAATAAATAAATAAATAAAATAATAAATAAATGTTTAAAAAGCTATAATTAATATTCTTGATGACCTAAAGAAGATACATCCACCAGCAAAGGTTGAGGACAGGATACTATTGCTATACGGGGAAAAAAAGATGGAAACTTCAGGGAATAATAATGAAAGAGCTCTTAGAAACTCAAAATAGGGGCACCTGGGTGGCACAGCGGTTAAGCATCTGCCTTTGGCTCAGGGCATGATCCCGGCGTTTTGGGATCGAGCCCCACATCAGGCTCCTCCGCTATGAGCCTGCTTCTTCCTCTCCCACTCCCCCTGCTTGTGTTCCCTCTCTCGCTGGCTGTCTCTGTCGAATAAATAAATAAAATCTTAAAAAAAAAAGAAACTCAAAATAGAATAGTTGAAATGAAAATTGCAGTAAAAGTATTGGAAGTTAAAGCCAAGTAACTGTTGTTAAAGAGTTAGATCACCAGAGGGAGAAGATGAGAAAATAAGAGGATTGATTCAGGAAACTTAATACCTGGCTAATTGGCAAGTGTAGAAAAAGAGATCAAAGGGGAGAGAATTATCAAGAAATGATTCCGATAATGTTTCCTTTAAACAAAACTCATGATTGAAAAGGTCCACCAAGTGTCCATCACATGGAGAATACCAGAGAGAAAGAGAAATTTCTAAAAGCATCTAGGGAAAATACAGGCCATGGTCAAAGGATCAGGATTTTATGGTTTTGGCCTTTTCAGCATCAGCATTAAAAGCAAGACACTCTGAAGTAGTGCGTTAAATTTCTGCAGGAAAATGATTTCTGAGCCAGAATTCATTCAGTCAGGTGTTAAGAGCAGAGTAAAGACATTTAAAAACCTACAAAATTTCTTTGTACCTGATGTACTCCACTTAAAAAATATATCTCTGTCAAATAAATAAATAAATAAAATCTTTAAAAAAATATGTAAGAAATAATGAATAGACGATATCATCAGATCAAGGAAACAGGAATCTAATACCAGGGATGCCTAAATGGTGCTTTTGTTTGAACTATAAAATAATTCCCCCTCCTATAAGGATGAATTAGAGAGAGGGTTCCCTCTAGCCAGTTGGAACTGCCAGGATGCACATCCTTGGTAAGCAAAGGATGGACTAAATTTCATTGCCCCCTCCGCTGGGCACAAACTGAGGTAACTCTACCAATATGGAGAGTGAAATCCCAGGATTTCAGTTGTGGCAAGCTAAGATAGCAAGTCTTCCAGTTTGGAGCAGAAAGACAAAAGTCTCCAGGAGAAAAGAATCTAGGAAAAAAATGAAAAAATATATTTGAAAGAACAGAAAATATTACTGATAGGCATGTGGCAGGTAGTATAGAATTTAGGTTTAAAAATTTCCCCTTTTTATTTAAATTCAATTAACATATAACATTATTTGTTTCAGGGGTACAGGTCTGTGATTCATCAGTCTAATATAATACCCAGTGTTCATTACAACACATAACCTCCCCAATGTCCACCACTCGGTTACCCCATCCCTCTACCCCTCTCCCCTCCAGCAACCCTCAGTTTGTTTCCTATTATTAGGAGTCTCTCGTGGTTTGTCTCCTCCTCTGGTTTCATCTTGTTTCATTTTTTCCTCTCCTCCCCTATGATCCTCTGCCTTGTTTCTTAAATTCCATGTATCAGTGAGATCATATGATAATTGTCTTTCTCTGATTGACTTATTTCACTTAGCATAATACCCAGAGCATGGGCCAAAATGCTTTTCATATTCCTTCATTCCATCCTAAGTTAGAGGAACAGAATCAGAACTTTAAAAGTATTCTAAAATACCACCCTTGAAAGCTGTTTTGGAGATTTGCTGAGAACAGAGCAGCAGTCTGGGACTCGGGGTCTAGTTCTATAGCCAGCCATCTGTGGAATTCAGGACACACTCAAGGCCTGGCTTTCCACTTTAGAATGGGTTTGTTCTAGTCTACAATCTTCTAGATATAAGAAATCAAGGTTTAGAGGTGCCTGGGTGGCTCAGTCAGTTAAGCATCTGCCTTTGGCTCAGATCATGATCCCAGGGTCATGGGATGGAGCCCTGCATCAGGCTCCCTGCTCAACGAGGAGCCTGCTTCTCCCTCTCCTCCCTGCTTGTGCTCTCTGTTGCTATCTCTGTCTCTGTCTCTCTCTTCCTCTCTCTCTCAAATAAATTAAATTAAATAAAGAAATCAAGGTTTACTCAAGTCACACCAAGTCAAAGGTGTGTGTGCAGATACTCAGTGGGAAGGTGGAGGGATCACACAGAAGCCAAGCACAGGAAGTAAGGTAAAGCAGGGCTTCATGGGAATATTTCTTGTCTCTTTGGGGGGGCAGTGTGAGCATGTCTCTTGGATGGTTTCTGCTTCTCCCTGTGTTCCTCCCTTCTTTTTTCTTGGATCCCCTCATTTTCCAGTCTGAGTGCCCCACAACTAACTATAATGCTTTCAGTCTCTTAAATAGACTCTAGAATAGGACATCTGATTGCTTGTTTCATGTCCATCAGGGTATAAAATATTAGCTGGTCTTTGAAATGGCTGTTTGAGTAAAGTATCCATCCCTAGTCCAGTGGACTGTGGTTGGGGGTAGATGGGTGCAGATCCTTGATGAGGTTTGGTTGGCACAGGCAATTAATTCTACCTTGTGCTGAAATAATATAAGCCTCATCTGACAAGGATCATGTGACGTAATTGTGAAATTGTTTTAGAAATTGTGTAGTGTAGGGGCTCCTGGGTGGCTCAGGTGGTTGAGTGCCCAACTCTTGGTTTCAGCTGAGGTCATGATCTCAGGGCTGTAAGATCAAGCTGGCGTGAGGCTCTGCACTCAGCAAGGAGTCTACTTGAGTTTCTCTCCCTCTGCCCCTCCCTCGGCTTGTGTGCTCTCTCTCTCTCACTCTCTCTATAATAAATAAATAAATCTTGTTAAAAAAGGAATTGTCAAGTGTAAATTTAAGATATTCTAATCATTAATCAAAATTATTAGGGGACTTAAAATAGAACAAAGAAGGAATCAGGAGAAGATGTGAAGGAGCTCCCAATGGCCAAATCTGGTATAGTTTGAGCAATGAAATTAATAATAATGGTGGTAGATTATTGCTCACAGTAAAATATAAGTCCTTGTTGATATAGTTGGATAAACTTTAAATTGCAGGAAAAGTGAAAGTTTTTCCTTACAGTAGAATTCCAATTAAAAAATGTACAAGGGGGGCGCCTGGGTAGCGCAGTCGTTAAGTGTCTGCCTTTGGCTCAGGGCGTGATTCTGGCGTTCCGGGATCGAGTCCCACATCGGGCTCCTCCGCTGGGAGCCTGCTTCTTCCTCTCCCACTTCCCTGCTGTGTTCCCTCTCTCGCTGGCTGTCTCTCTGTCACATAAATAAATAAAATCTTTAAAAAAAATGTGCAAGGGATGACTTAAATAGAAAATCATCACTTGGCGAATACCATAGTAATAACTGTTACAAGCAAGGATTACCAAAGCATGCTAAAATTTGTGGGTAAGTGTATGATAGAAACAGGATATTTACATAGTCTCAAAGTATCTCTCTACAAGATACTTATTAATTGCAAAGGGGAAAATAGTAACTTTACAGTGGGGAAATCTGGTGGATCCCACTTAACTAACAGCTCAAAGTGAACATCACTAGTAATAGGATGTATTGGCATCGTATGCCTCCTGATATGATGCAATGAGAAGGACACAAATTAACTTCTGTATTCTTTTTTTTAAATGTATAACCTGAATGTAACCATGAGGAAACATGAAATAAACTCAAAAGTGTCAAGATCATGAAAGACAAAAAAAGTCTGAGAAATTCTTCAAGACTGGAGAAAATTAGGAGACATGAAAACTAAATGCAATGTATAATCATTAATTTGATCCTGGGCCAGAAAAATATAATTCAAGAGATCATCTGGATACTTGAATAAGGTCCGATTATGAATAGTGTGTCAATACTAATTTCCTGGTTTTGATAACTGTTTTGTGGTTATAGATGATGTTAACATATGGGAGAGCTATAGAAAGGGTATGCAGGAATTCTTGTACTACTTACACAATTTTATTTTTTTAAGATTTTTTTTAAATCAATCTCTACACCCAATGTGGGGCTCGAACTCATAACCTCAAGATCAACAGGTGCACATTCCACTGACTAAGCCAGCTAAGCACCCCTACAATTTTATTTTTAAGTCTGAAATTATTTCAAAAAATTTTTTAAATGTTACTTTTTGTGTAAAAAAGGGATACACATACTCACATTCTTGAATCTACATAGAATATGTCTTAAAGAAAATGCAAAAAATTGGTAAGCTTGGTTTCCACTGAGGTGGGGAACTGGACCTGACAGCGTTGGAAGGAAGACTCTTTACAATATACATTCATTTTTTTGGTATTGTATGAGATCTTAAAAATCACTATGTGTGCAGTATCTTTACTACCAAACTACCAAATCAGTTTGTCTTGTGAAATCTGGATTCATTTCACCAAAGCTTAGTAGAGCCAGATAGGTCCTTTTCAAGATACTTCTTACCCACTTTCCCTATCTAAGCTAAGAACATAAGCCAATGTGATGAGATTTCTTCCCAAACCCATATTCCCACGGAAACTGAGGAGATACACACCAAGGAGGGAAAAAAGTAAAGAAAGAGGCAAAGAATATTTATATGCAATTATTTGAAACTCTTTAGGTCACTCTCCAATTTCTGTTTATCTTCCATGAAAGCTTTAAAAAAATGCTAAATCTATAACTTAATTCTTCATTAAAGAGCGTGAGTTTTACTATAAAACGAAGTAAAAAGCCCCCATTAGTGTTAGGCAACATCTGGATAACTAGGACCAATATAAAATGTAAAAGTCTATCTTTTTGGGGGCACCTGGGTGGCTCAGCTAAGCGCCTGTCTCCGGCTCAGGTCATTATCACAGGGTCCTGGGATCAGCCCCACATAGGGCTCTCTGCTTAGCAGGGAGTCCACTTCCCTCTCTCCCTCTGTGATCTCTCACTCTTGCTCTCTCTCAAATAAATAAATATCTTTTTTTTTAATCTATCTTTTTGTGCTTTAAAATCTTGCTGGTAAAGCCTTTTTGAGAGAAGTTAGACCACAGATATTAAAAACTTTAAAATGTGCAGAAATTAGAACTCCAGCTATGAAGTAGACAGATCTTCCCTCCCAAAACACGAGAATAAAACTGGACAAAATTATCCAAACCAAATCATGCCAACGCTGTGGAGACCATCCAAAGGCAAACAACCCATTGAGAGGGATTTATTCCAAAAGAACCGTCTACAACTTCGTATAAGAATACCGGGAGTCTGCTTCAGCCCACCAGCTCACAGCTGCCCTTGTTTCAACCAGGGCAGGACGGCTTGGCTGCAAGTCGGGGCAAACTGGAGTTGGTAGGGAGAGCGGAAAGTCCATGCCTGATAACATCGTCAATGAAAGTAGCAAGCTCCCTAGAAAATGAACACAGAAAATGTGCCCCTCAGGCTGCCCGCAGCTGTGGTCCCCATCGGGGCGAGTGCTGGAACCGCCAGAAGTGTCATAGGTCTTCCTACAGTAATCGTAGAGATTACTCAGCCATCAAAAAGAACGATGTCACGATAAATAAATAAAAGGCACAAATAAAAGGCCTAAATAAGAGCTCTACATCTCTCTGTTTGGCTGGGGAAACTACACACACGTTCAGGAAAACCAGAGAGGACACAGGGAAATGGAAAAGCTGAGACAGAAGAACCGCCTGAACTCTGAGCGCCCGCCCACTGACCCAACAGTGGAGGGTGAAAGTGTTAGGAGCTCCAAGTGTTTAAACACAATGTCTGCCTGAATCAAGGGCTAAGGGCTGAGCCACGTAGACACAGGGACTTCCCTTAGGAAGTCAGGCTAAAACTCAGAATGAAAACACTGAGCGGAGACTTCAGTTGCTATGTGCTGTAAGAAAAGCGCATTCTGCAGATTAATTCCAAGCAAGTTACTAAAACCAAACCAAAGCAAAACAAAGAAACAAACTAAAAGAAGTGCGCAGGAGGGGCACCTGGCTGGCTCCATCAGGGGAGCATGTGACTCTTTTTTTTTTTTTTTAAGATTTTATTTACTTATTTGAGAGAGAGCAAGAACGAGAGAGATCACAGAGGGAGAAGGAGATGGAGAGGGAGAAGCAGACTACCTGCTGAGCAGAGAGCCCTATGGGGGTTAGATTCCAGGACCCTGAGATCATGACCTGAACAGAAGGTAGATATTTAACAGACTGAGCCACCCAGGCGCCCCAGCACGCGACTCTTGATCTCAGGTCATGTGTTCAAGCCCCACATTGGGCATGGAGCCTACTTAAAATAAATAACAACAAACAACAACAACAAAAAAAAAACCCTGCATTTAAAAGAAGTGCTCAGGGGGGAAAAAATCAGAATCTGTAGGTATTCTATTACATTAAATGTTCTTTAGCTTTAGCTTTCGACAAAAAAAGAGAGAGAGAGATACAGAGAAACAGGAAAATGTGCTCCACACAGAGGGGGGAAAAAGCTCTCAACAGAAACTCTGAATAAGTCCAAATGTTGATACTAGCAGATGAAGATTTCAAAGGAAGGATTTTAAATACACTCAAAGTATTAAAGGAAACCGTTTAAAGAATTAAAAGAAAATATAATGACAGGAATTCAGGGAATAGTGAATATAAATCAAAAATATCAACTAGATGAAAACAAATGGAGTTCTAGAGTTGAAAAGTAAAATAACCCAAATGAAAATTTTGGTTCAATGGATAGGTCCAGCAACAGATGTGAGAGGGCAGGAGGCAGAATCAGCGAACTAAAAGATAGATCAGTAAAAATTATCCAATCTGATGAACAAAGATGGGGGGGAGAATGAAGAAATATGAATAGAACCTCAAAGACCTGTGAGAAAAACTTCAAACAAACCAACTTATGTGTAATGAGAGTCCCAGCAGGAGAGGAGAGAAAGGCACAAAAAATATTTGAAGAAATAATGGCCAAAATCATTCCAAATTTTATGGAAAAGCTCAACAAACCCCAAAATAGGCACACAAAAAATCCATATCTAGACACATCATAGTCAAATTGCTCAAAGCCAAAACAAAGGGAAAATGTTGAAAGTAACAAGAGAAAAAAATTCACTGTGTACTAAGGAACCATAATACATCATCAGAAACAAGGCCAAAAGGCAGTGAAGTGCCATAAAGTACTAAACAGAAGTCAACAAATAATTAGAGATTCAGCAAAATTACTCTTTAAAAATGAAAACAAAAGGAACACGTTCCCAAAGAGAGAACGTTGGAGGAAATTCAAATCAAAACCACATTGAGATACCACCTTACACGTTAGAATGGCAAAAATTGACAAGGCAAGAAACAACAAATGTTGGAGAGGATGTGGAGAAAGGGGATCCCCCCTACACTGTTGGTGGGAATGCAAGATAGTACAACCACTTTGCAAAACAGTGTGGAGGTCCCTTAAAAAGTTAAAAATAGAGCTACCCTATGACCCAGCAATATCACTACTGTGTATTTACCCCAAAGATACAGACATAGTGAAGAGAAGGGCCATATGCACCCCAATGTTCATAGCAGCATTGTCCACAATAGCTAAATTGTGGAAGGAGCCGAGATACCCTTAAACAGACGAATGGATTAAGAAGCTGTGGTCCATATATACAATGGAATATTACTCAGCCATCAAAAAGAACGATGTCACAACATTTGCAGCAACATGGATGGGACTGGAGGGGATTATGCTAAGTGAAATAAGTCATGCAGAGAAAGACAATTATCATATGGTTTCACTCATTTATGGAACACAAGAAATAGCAGGAAGATCAGTAGGAGAAGGAAGGGAAGAATGAAGGGGGGGTAAACAGAAGGGGGAATGAACCACAAGAGACTATGGACTATGGGAAACAAACTGAGGGCTTCAGAGGGGAGAGGGGTGGGGGAATGGGATAGGCTGGTGATGGGTAGTAAGGAGGGCACATATTGCATGGAGCACTGGGTGTTATATGCAAACAATGAATCATGGAACTTTACATCAAAAACTAAGGATGTACTGTATGGTGACTAACATAATAAAAAATCATTTAAAAAAAGAGAGAGATAACGTTAGAGAGAATTTGTTGCTAGTAGACCTGCATTTTAAGAAATACTAAAGGAAGTCCTTCAGGCTGACGGGAAATCACACAGGTAGTAACTTGAATCCACAAGAGTAAATGGAGAGCTCCCAAAATGTTAAAGATACGGGAAAATTTAAAAGTGTATAAATGTGGAGCACCTGGGTGGCTCAGCCGTTAAGCGTCTGCCTTCGGTTCAGGGCGTGATCCTGGAGTTCTGGGATTGAGCCCCACGTCAGGCTCCTCCACTGGGAGGCTGCTTCTTCCTCTCCCACTCTCCCTGCTCGTGTTCCCTCTCTTGCTGGCTGTCTCTGTCAAATAAATAAATGAAACCTTAAAAAAAAAGGTATAAACATAAATGCTTTTCTGTTCTCCTCTTAATTTCTTATAAAATATGATTACATAATAAAAAACCCATTGAATTATACACTTTGAACAGGTAAACTTTATGGGACATAACTTATACTTCAATAAAGTTACCCAAGAATTATAAATATATGTAAAAAAATGCATAAGTATGGGGCGCCTGGGTGGCTCAGTCTTTGAGCGTCTGCCTTTGGCTCAGGGTGTGATCCTGGCGTTCTGGGATCGAGCCCCACATCAGGCTCCTTCACTGGGAGCCTGCTTCTTCGGGGGCGCCTGGGTGGCACAGCGGTTAGGTGTCTGCCTTCGGCTCAGGGCGTGATCCCGGCGTTCCGGGATCGAGCCCCACGTCAGGCTCCTCTGCTGGGAGCCTGCTTCTTCCTCTCCCACTCCCCCTGCTTGTGTTCCCTCTCTCTCTGGCTGTCTCTCTCTCTCTCTCTCTCTCAAATAAATAAATAAAATCTTTTAAAAAATGCATAAGTAAAATAAAAATAAAAACACTGTACTGTTGGATTCATAATATATAATTGTATTAAAAATGACAATAATAGCACAACGGAGGGGGAGGAAATGAGCTTTACTGGAATAAAGTTTCTTTTTCTTTTCTTTTTAAAGATTTATTTATTTATTTGACACAGAGAGAGAGAGACAGTGAGAGAGGGAACACAAGCAGGGGGAGAGGGAGAAGCAGGCTCCCCGCTGAGTAGGGAGCCCGATCTGGGGCTTGATCCCAGGACCCTGAGATCATGACCTGAGCCGAAGGCTGACACTTAACTGACTGAGCCACCCAGGTGCCCTGGAATAGAGTTTCTGTATTTTGCCAGAACTAAGTCAGTACTGATTGTAAGTAGACCGTGGTATATTAAGATGTGTATTGTAGTTGCTGGCATTGTTGACATTTTGGGCCGGGTGACCGTCCCTTTGCGGTGGCTGCCCTTTCACTGTAGGCTGTTTGGCATCATTCCTGCCTCTTCCTGCTAGTAGCCTTCTCCCATCCCCTTCCCCCCCCCCGTTGTGGCAAATTAAAAGGTCTCTAGATATTTCCAAATGTCCAGGTTGAGGGAGGAAACCAGCCCTAGCTGGGAACCACCATCCTAGGGCAACCACTGAGAAAATAATCCGAAGAAATAGATTTTTTTTTAAAGATTTTATTGATTTATTTGACAGAGATAGAGACAGTCAGTGAGAGAGGGAACACAAGCAGGGGGAGTGGGAGAGGAAGAAGCAGGCTCCCAGCAGAGGAGCCTGACGTGGGGCTCGATCCCGGAACGCCGGGATCACGCCCTGAGCCGAAGGCAGACACCTAACCGCTGTGCCACCCAGGCGCCCCCGAAGAAATAGATTTTTTAAATGGACAGGAAAAAAAAAGTCAACAGAAGAATTAAAACATGATACGCCAGAAATATTTAATACAAAAGTCAGAAAATGAGCAAGACATAATACATACAAAAAACAAATAGTAAATAATGAATCATGGAACATTGCATCAAAAACTGGGGATGTACTGTATGGTGACTAATATAACAAAATAAAAATTATTAAAAAAAACAAATAGTAAAAAAAATCAGGTGGCTGATTATAAATTCAACTATATTAATAATTATATGAAATATGAATAGACTAAATATCCCAATCAAAAGACAGGAATTCTCAGGATAGATTAAAAACAAAGTAAGATCAACTACACACTCCATAGAAGAGACACACTGTAGTTTTAAAGACACGAATAATTTGAAAGTGAAAGGATGGAAAAAGATATGCCAGGCACACAGGATCCAAAAGAGAACTGGAACAGCTGTACTAATGCCAAACAAAATGAAATTTAAGAAATAATACTAAAACACAGGGAGATATACCATCGTAATAAAAGTGTCATGACATCGAGAAGATAGAACGATTACAATGGTTTATGCACCTCATAATAGAGACTCAAAACACGTGGGGGAAAAAAAGCTGACAATTGAAACGAGAACTACAACAACTAGACAGGACAACAGGAAGGATATACAGACAGCGCTTTCCAGCTTGATCTGACAGTTATAGAATATTCCACCCAATGACAGCAGAACATACATTCTTTTCAAGCACAGAACACTCTCCAGAATAAAAACAACAGGAAAAGAGGCAAGCCTCAATAAATATGAAAGGATTGAAATCGCAGGAAGTAGGGTTTTTGACCACAACGGAATGAAGTTAGAAAGCTAACACAGGGGCGCCTGGGTGGCACAGCGGTTAGGCGTCTGCCTTTGGC
>NC_048223.1:95403875-95413298 GCF_002007445.2 Ailuropoda melanoleuca
TAATGTGTTTTTATCTATATGTCTCTTTATTCTGGTTAAGAGTTAGCTTGTGTATCTTGCTGCTCCCCTGTATATAAAAATNTATATATTAATAATTGTCATATCCACTTGTTGAATACTTCCTTTAAGAATAATATAGTGCCCTTCTGTCTCTCTCTCTATAGCCTCTAGATTAAAATCCAANTAAAATCCAGTCTATCTGATATGAGAATTGCTACTCCAGCTTTCTTTTGAGGTCCATTTGCGTGGAAGATGGTACTCCATCCCCTTACTCTAAGTCTGAATGCATCTTTGGGTTCAAAATGAGTCTCTTGTAGACAGCAAATGGATGGGTCATGTCTTTTTATCCAATCTGCAACCCTATGGTGTTTTATGGGAGCATTCAAGCCATTCACGTTGAGACTGCATACTGAGGNATCTCTCTCTATGGCCTCTAGTTTAAAATCCAGTCTATCTGATATGAGAATTGCTACTCCAGCTTTCTTTTGAGGTCCATTTGCGTGGAAGATGGTACTCCATCCCCTTACTCTAAGTCTGAATGCATCTTTGGGTTCAAAATGAGTCTCTTGTAGACAGCAAATGGATGGGTCATGTCTTTTTATCCAATCTGCAACCCTGTGGCGTTTTATGGGAGAGTTTAAGCCATTTAGATTGATAGAGATTATTGACAGATATGATTTTAATGATGCCATTTCTCTTTAAAGTGTTTGTATCGGTTGTGACTTTCTGCTCTGTATCACTCTTGGGGCCTTTTTACCTTTATAGAAACCCCCTTGATATCTCCTGTAGGGCTGGTTTCGTGGTTATGAAATTGGTTAATGATGGCGATTCTGGAACGTCTTTATTTCTCCATCAATTCTGAATGACAACCTTGGTGGATAAAGGATCTTTGGCTGCATGTTTTTCTCTGAAAGAGCTTTAAAAATGCCCCCCCAAGCCTTTCTCTCATTCCAGGTCTCTGTAGACAGGTCTGACGTAATCCTGATACCTTTGCCTTGGTACGTGAGAAATTTCTTTGCCCTGGCCGCTTTCAATACTGTATCCTTGGATCTAATATTTGCAAATTGCACTATGACGTGACGAGGCATAGGTTTGTCGTGGCTGAGCTTGGGTGGGGTCCTCTCTGCCTCTTGGACACGAATGTTTGTGTCCCTCGCTAGATTAGGGAAGTTTTCAGCTACAATTTGTTCAAATATCTGTTCTAGACTTCTGTTTTTCTCCACCCCCTCAGGGATGCTGATGATTCTGACATTGGATCATTTCATAGAGTCAGTAATCTCCTGTAATCTACATTTGTGGTTGTGGATTTTTTAAGACCAGCTTCTATTTTCGTTCTTCTACTAACCCATCCTCCAATTCGCTAATGCGTTCCTCTGCCTCAGTGACCCTGGCCGTCAGAGCCTCNGAGCCTCTAGTTTTGACTGCATTTGGCTCATAGAATTTTTAATTTCTGTCAGATTTGCTCTCATTTCTGCCCTTAGGGATTCTATATTCTCAGTAACATTTTCGTTAATACTTTTTTCAAGTCTACTCATCATCTTGACCATTGTTGCTCTGAATTCCATTTCTGATAATTTGGATACATCCAAATCTATTATTTCTGTGGCAGAGGCCACGGACTCATTATCTTTTCTTTGCTGGGGGGAACTTCTCCTTCTCGTCATTGAAGCCTTTTTCTTTTAGTCCCCACAGCTAATCCATCAGCAAATCTCCCTGGCCCTCCTCCCAAAATATATCCAGAATCCAACCCCATCTCACCACACTGCGGGCCCTGTCCGACCCAAGCCCCATCTAAGGCGCCATCCTTCACCTCCTGACCCATCTTGCTGCCCTGCCCTGCCCTACATCCTTGCAGACCGGCAACCGGAGGGTGCGCATTAAAATGTGATGTCACTTTCTGCATCCGCTCAGAGCTGTCAGAAGGAAACAGTTGGACAGTGCAGGAAACTGTGGCCAGGGTGCCTCGCCAGGCATCGGTGGTTCCTTGACCCAGGAAGAATGGGAGAGACTGCAGGGCCAGGGAGGAAGCTGGATTTGCTTGGAGGCCTGGGCCACCGGCTACTTTCAGGGCGTCGAGAACAGTGCTTCCTTCCAGCAGGCCTCCAGGGGCTGCATGCAGAACCGTAGCTCAGGCTTGAAGACCAGGAAAGAGAAGGGCTTACCTTTCTTCCTGAGCTTCTGCACCTCGAACTCCAGTATCCTCTACAGCAGCTGCCCTCGTCTCCCCAACACGCAAGATTAGAGAACGGGAAATAGCTTCACCAGTCTCCTGTGGAGCAACAGGCCAGTTTAATCAAAGCCCACAGCTTACAGTTGTGCCCGAAGGGCTGGCTTCACCTGTTTCATGGGCTGTTGCTGCTTTTATTTTTAACAGCTCCATTGAGGTGTATTTGGCATATAAAGTTGCACATATTTAATATACAACTTGATGAGAGTGGGCGTATGGGGACACCCACAAAACCGTCACCACAAAGTAATAGACATACCATCACCTTGTGTCCCTTTTGTTTTGGTGATAAGAACTCTTAACATGGGTCTACCCTCTTACCAAATCTTTAAGCGCATCATGCAGTATTGGGAACCTTCGGCACCATATGTGTAGGGCACAGCTCCGGAGCAAATTCATCTTGCAGAAGTGAGATGTTATTACCAATTGAACAACTCCTCATTCCCCACCCCGCCTGCCCCAGCCTCTGGTAACCTCCACCGTGCTCTCTGATTCTATCAGTTTGACTATGTTTTAGGTACCTCAGTAAGTGGAATCATTCAGGATTTGTCCTATGACTGGCTTATTTTTAAGTAATAGTTTTTATTTATTTTTTTAAGTAGGCTCCATGCCCAATGTGGGCTTGAACTTATGACCCTGAGTTTAAGAGTCGCGCTCCACTGACTGAGCCCGCCAGGTGCCCTGATGACTGGCTTATTTCACGTAAGTTCATGCCCACAGGTTCATCCGTGGAATCTCAAAGAGGTATCTGTGCTCCCATGCTCATTGCAGCACTGTTCACAAGGCAACTTATGGAGTCCATTTAAATGTCCATCAGTAGATGGATAAATAAAATAGGGTATATACATACAGTGGACTATTATATAGCCTTAAAAAGAAGGAAATACCATGGGCTTTTTTTTTCTAAAAGATTTATTTATTTGAGAGAGAGCATGAGGAGGGGAAAGGAAGAGGAAGAAAGAATCCAAAGCAGGCTCTGTGTTCAGCATGGAGCCTGATGTGGGGCTTGATCTCACAACCCTGAGATCACGACCTGAGCTAAAACCAAGCGTTGGACAGTTAACCAACTGTGACACCCAGGCAGCCCTTATACTATGGGCTTCCGAGAGGAGGGCAAGCTACTGTGGAGCAGGAAGGACATGCAGGCTAACAAGTAGGGCACAGAGAGACTGGAACGTTCATCTCAAAGATGAGGCGGGGTTGGGGGGTGGGGTGAGGACTGGGTTACTTTTGAGTTAGAGGAGAGACGGTATAAAGGAACACAGGGAAGGAGAGTGTTAAGGGGCCAGAGAAGAAATCAGAGGAACTAAGGATTTTAGAAGTTTTCTCTGCTCTAAAAAATGATGAAACTCGTAACTAAGTTTTCCTCGTATTTTAGTTATTGCAACATAACCAATCACTCCAAACTCAATGGCTTAAAACAGTAAGAATTTATTGCTGCCCACAAATCTACAGGTCATGTGGGTGGTTCTTTTTTTGACTGTGCTCATTTCTGCAACAGTTATCAGCTGTGAGATCTGCTGATTGTGGCTGAGTTTTCTTCCACATTTGGGCAGGTTTGCAGCCTGGTTTAGGTTGGTTTAGGGTGGGCTGCTTCGCCTGTGCTCCTTATCCTCTCTGGAAGATGGTGAGAGACACCCAAGTGAGAGACAACACAAGCATGTAAGGACTCTGCAGATGTAGGCTTGAAATTGACATACCAGTCACTTCCACCACATTGTTGGCCAAAGCACCTCCTGAAGCCAAGCTCACAGTCATTGGGGAAGGTGCTACCCAAGGTGTGGGTACAGAGAGGTGAAAAATTGGGGTCATAATCAGTCCACCGTACCATACCAGCCCCAATTTCAAGTCTGCTATCCCATTGTCAAAGAGATCCCAACAAACAGCAGAATGAGTGATTCAGACTTTGGGATGCACCATATTTGAATTCATATCTACTTTTTTGTCTGTGTTTGGGAACGTTGCTTAACCACTCTGGCCTTAGGCTCCTCATCTGTAAAATCAGGATAATAATCTCTCTCCCTCAGAGCTCTGAATGTGAAATGATGTGAATTATGAAAAGACTCTGCCTGACCCGTAACAAGTGCTCAAAGGTTGGTAGCAGGTGTTAGAATATGCAAGACTTAAAGCCTGGCTCTGGAGTAGTGGGGGATCCCAGGGAAGCCCTAACCACCCCCCTCTCCTCCAGGCTTTAAGCGAGATGTGGAAGATGAGCCGGAGCCTGGGAGGGAGAAGATAAGGGGGTGGGGCTGGGAGGGTTGGTGTGGGGCAACCTCCGTGCAGGGCGTCAGGAGGCACTTGAAGAAACTCATGGCCCAGGAGGCCCAGCATCTGCAGACATTTGTCAACCCAGGAAGCAAGCACAGCTGACTCTCCAGGAACAGGGAAGAAGCTATTTGTTAATTCATCAGGTCAGCTCAACTACTCCAGGAAAATGGTCTCTTGTTGTCTTCACCTAACAGTAAAGGTGTTGTGGCCTCTCACGTGGTTTCTGCATACCTGTGTGTGTTTGTGTGTGAGAGACAGAGACACACACTCCATGAGAAGAAAAGAACTTCATTTAACAACAGACCTTAAAGGGGGCGCCTGGGTGGCACAGCAGTTAAGCGTCTGCCTTCGGCTCAGGGCGTGATCCCAGCGTTATGGGATCGAACCCCACATCAGGCTCCTCCACTATGAGCCTGCTTCTTCCTCTCCCACTCCCCCTGCTTGTGTTCCCTCTCTCGCTGGCTGTCTCTATCTCTGTCAAATAAATAAATAAAATCTTTAAAAAAAAAACAAAAACAAAAAAAAACAGACCTTAAAGAAACCAACAGACCATTTGATTTACCCTCCTCATTTAACTGATGAGCAAACTGAGGCCATTGTGGCCAAATGGCTCATCCTAGTTCACACAGCCTGTTAGTGGGCCTGGACTAGAACCTGGCTGTCCTGCTTGCCTTGACACCAACTTCAGGTTCAGGTTTCCAGAACCACCCTCAAGTTCAACAATTGCTTGAAGGAATCAAAGAACTCATTGAAAGCTATTATACTCATAGTTACAATTTATTTCAGGAAAAGGATACAGATCAAAATTACCCAAAAGGAGAGGCACGTAAGGTAGAGTCTGAGAGGATTTCAAGTGTGAAGCTTCCATTGTCCTCAAAATGCATTACCTTCCTGGTATGGATAGCGATGTGTGGCAATATAAACAGAGTCTGGCCAACCAGGGAAGCTCACCCACGCTTCAGTGTCTAGAGTTTTTATTGGGAGCTTATTACATAAGTATGAGTGACTAATTGCCCATGAGATGTGAGCTCAGACTCCAGCCACACACCACTCCCTGGAGGTCAGGTTCATATCACCTGGCCTAAGCAGTCTACGATGAGTCACCTCAGCATAAATTATCAGGGGTGAGCTAAGGGGCCTACCACGAATAACCCTTGGGAAGTACCAAGGGTTTAAAGGTTACCTCCCAGAAACCATGAACAAAAGCCAGACCTCTTTGGCAAGGCCAAATTCCTTATACACACCCTTCATCTGCTTACGCCTTATAAAGGCAGTTACAGTTAACATAATACCCTTACTGAGAGCATACTGGGTGTGAGACACTGTACACATACTTTGTCTAATTGCCATAATAATTCTGCAAAGTTGGTATTAGGCCCATTTCACAGATAAAAAAATTAAGCTCATGAAGTTGTCCAAAGTTTTAGAGCTGGAAAGTAACAGATCTGACCAAGGTGACGCAGCGTGCTCTTGGGGTTATTGGGCCCATATTGCCAACTTTGTCCATCCATTCCTTCTACATTTATTCAAGCCTACTAGGTGCTGAAGAATTAGCAAAGAACAAAACAAAAATCCTACTCTCTTACAGTTGACGCTCAGTTGGGAGAGACTGACAATAAGCAAATAAATGTGTAAAATGTATAGTATTTTGGATGGTGATATTGCCATGGAAACAATTTAAAGCGATGTACATACTTCAGACCTTAATTCAAACATATCAACTAGAACAAGACATTTCTGAGAAAACTGAGAAATTTGAGTATGGGCTAACATTGTATGATACTATTAATTTTGTTAGATTTGATAATGGTGTGGTGACTGTTCCCCAAAAAAGTACTTATCTATTAAAGATGCAGACTGAAGTAGTTATGGACAAAATAAAGATTGCAAAAAGATGCTAATTATTGATGCTGAATAATAGATACATGAGGAAAAGCCTTTATATACTATTCTAATTTTGTGTGTGTTTGAAAATTCTGTTGGTAGAAAGTTTTTCTTTTTTTAAGTGATGGATAAGGGTGGCAGATACAATGTATGAAGGGTATTGTGAGACCACATATGTAAATCAGGGAAGTCTTCACCAAGAAGGGGATGGTGGAACAAAGACTTGAAGGAGATGAGGAAGAGACCCATGTGGATCTCTGGGAAAGAACATTCCAGGGAGAAATGGAAGCTAGTGTAGAGTGAGAGTGTGCCTGGCAGGGCATGTTCAAGGAATAAGAAGTCAATGGCAGGAAAGGGATGATCAATGGGTAAAAGAGCAGGAGATGGCATCAGAGAGCCACGGGGATGAGTGGGGGTGGGGAAGGATAAGGCTACATAGCCAACAAAGAATCCATACCCAAACTGTATAAGAATACTTAGAAACCAGTAAGAAAAATGCAGCAACCCAATAGATAAATGGGCAGAAGACTTGAACAAGCACTTCACAGGAAAGGAAATGGCCAATGAGCATATGAAAAGGTGCCCTACTTCATTAATCATCAGGGAAATGCAAATTAAAACCACAATGCTACACCACCACAGGCCCACAGAAAGGTTAAAATTAAAAGGTAACAGGCAACACTAGGAATGAGTATTGATGCGTGTGTAAATCGGTACCAATTGCGGCGTGTATTGACACTAAAGATACACATACCTCTTAAGCAATCAGTTCCATTTCTAGGTATGTATCCAACAGAAAGCCATGTAGATGTCCACCCAAGCCTGGAATAAAGTCCAGAGCAGCACCAGTCTTAACATCCGGCAGCTGAGAACGACCCAAATGCCCAGGAACTGTGGAAAGGGTAAACGAGGGGCAACTCTGCAGCAGTTAGAATGACAAAGCAGACCATGCAGATGGATCTTATAAACACAGTGAGCAAAGGAAGCGGACACGAAGAATACTGGGACTCCGTTTATGCAAAGTTCAGAAACAGGCAAAACTCATCTATGCCGTCAGACGACAGATCGTCGGTCACCGCTGTGGAGAAAGGGACTGGAAAGGAGGATGGGGCTGGGGGACGAACTGGTGATGTCCTGTTTCCTGATCTGGATGCTAGTTAAGTGCGTATGTTCGATGTGTGGACAGCCACCAAGCCGCACACTGACGATGTGTGCACTTTTCTGTATAGTATGCTTCAATAAAGTGCTTTTTAAAAATCATGCAGGGGCATCTTGGATCCCCCCTCCACGGTGAGCAATGGCAGGTCCTCCACGCAGACACCCCTCTCCCCCATCCCACGCTGAAGAAGAGCAACACGGAGCATGGGGATTGTTGCCTGAAAAAGAAGACGTGCCTTCTCAGCTCACGGCTGCAACCTCTAGGGTTCCAGACGCTGAAACCGGCATGGCGAGTTCTCTGGCTCCTGCATGAGCATCTACTCCAAAGAAACAGGGCAAAACTGTAAACAAGAAATGAAAATACGAGGACAGCTCTCTTCCCCTCAGCATTACGAATGTTGATAAGGGACCTTATTGTATCTTACCCAACAGAACATTCTTAAGCAGGATCATGATGCCAGTTAAGTTGTGGTATCATTTTGAAATAATTTAAAGAAAGGGTTGAATATTTTAAATGTAGACATTAAAAGCTCTTTAAAAGCCAAAATTAGTACAGCTTTTCAATCTAGAAATAAAAAGGCACTGAAGCATCCTGCAGGTTTTAATTTCTAATAAGTTAAATATCGATAGCCATGACCCATATAAACAAAAAGCTCTTTGGGGTCTCAATAATTTTGAGAGAGTAAAGGGTCTCACTTGGGCCTGAAAGGGATAAGACCAGTGGGTAATCCCCAGCCAACCTTGTTGATAGGTCTGTTTCTTCCTATGACCTCATACGGAACTATTGTTTTTGAAATTCCAACAACCAAATAAATCCTTGGTTGGGTCCAGGTGATCATTCTTTGTAGCTCAGAAAGCTACTTTTCAGTGACCTAAAGGACTTGGACCACAGTTAGCTTGTTTCCTCCTTGGCACTTTGGTCTATTTTGGTTGTTGGGTTACCCTCACCACCCTATTCTTTTGTTTTTCTCATTTTTTTATTTTTACTTTTATCATTTTTTTACAGTTTTTCACTCAATTATAGTTTGTTGATATTTGCTTTTTGTCTGGCATTGTGTTTTGATTCTGTTACAAAGATCAGTTCCTCAGGTGAACTTTGAACTGATTTTCTTTTGAGGTGATTTGGACCAAGCCTCTCCCCAGCTTTTCCCAAATGTAAGCCGACCTTGGCACACCTTGACTCCAAGCGCAGCAAGGCCAACAGCTGCGGAGCCTCCAGCAACCTCTGCCGAGGGGACACCCACTCGTACTGACAGCGGTCTCGTCCAGGCCACTGGCAAGCGTGACTCAGCTGCGGGGAGGTTGGCCCAGCACCTTCTGGCCGGGAAGGCGATGGCCGTGAAGATCACGGGTGAGACGCGGCAGAACTCCTCCTGCCTCCAGAGACTTCCCTGCAAAGCAGGAATCAGGAAGGCGCGGGTCACCCCAACACAGGGAAGTACTGGATGAGGCCTCGTGAGGGAGGGCGCTGGCGGCTGAGGGGGGTCGAGCACCCAGTGGCTCGTGGTAGCAGGGAAGGGACGAGGCTGAGCCAAGTTCCATCCCACGGTGGCCGCGGTGCACACTGTCCCCAGAGCCGTGCTGTCCATAGAGACTTGAAGGCAGAAAACCTGCTCTTGGAAGCTGACGGGAACATCACGATCGCAAACTCTGGCTTCAGCAACAAATTCGCCTTTTCCAACAAGCTGGACACCGTCTGTGGCCGGCCCCGTGCTGCCCCCAGCTCACCCAGGGGAGACCCAGAGGGAGTCATCCTACCACACTGGTCCACACATTCCTGCCTTTTAAGGGACAGAACTTCAAGGAGCCGTGGGGGCCGGTACCGGGCAGAATAGATCACATTCCACTCTCATCCGTGAAACGTGGAAATCTGCTTGAGACATTGC
>NC_048223.1:95413398-95442802 GCF_002007445.2 Ailuropoda melanoleuca
CCCCCCCCCCACCCCCCCCCCCCCCAGGGCCAGCACCTTCTCTGCCAAGCGCAAGCCCTTCCCACACTCACTGCTGCTCCAGGACCACTGCGAGGAGCCACGCAGCTCCCGAGGACTACCAGGCGACAGCGCAGCCTGCGTGCCTGCCAGCCCTCTACCAGCCTGAGGGGAAGACCGCCCTGTCCCCGCCGCCATCACAGCCTCTCCCCAGAACAAATCAGAGCAGGAATGCCTCACTTTGGGAGAGAACCAGCCTCGGCCGGGCCTCCAGGCACAACGGCAAAGACAGCCTAAGCCAGCCGGGGCCCCGGCCCCCGGCCCCTGCTTCTGCCACCGTCCCCCAGGCCCCTGAACCGGGAACCCAAGGCCGAGTCAGGCCTCTGGGCTGCGCCCTTGCAGAGTGCTTGTGAGGAGCCACCGCCCGGCACAGCGCACCCAGCAGGCGCCTGCGGCCTCCCCTCTACCCACCCCGTCCCCGGGAGGTGGAGCTCCGCGTGGCCACAGGGGGCGCCCCCAGCGGGCCGCCCGGCAGGTGCCAGACCCGGAGGTTCCGCCCTCGGCCAGACCCCAGCCTCTCCCTGCGGCCCGCACCGCCCACGGGAGCGTCTTCGGGCGGTTCCGGTTCGAATCCACAGGCAGAATCTTTGTCCGACGGTCGCCGCCAGGAACCGGAATGAGCCCGAGCGCAAAGGCCGAGGGACGACACCCGCGCTCCGTGGCGGCCCCGGAGCCGGTGATGCCGAGAGGAGGAGCTGCCGGCGGCCGCGCTGCAGGTGGAGGACGGAGGTGACGGCGGTGACCGAGAGGACGGAGGTGACAGCTCCGTGGGGCCCCGAGCTGCTGTGGGAGGCGGCCGCCGCTCCACCCGACAGCGGCTCCGCGCCTCCGCGACCTCCGGGGATGGGAGGGGACGGCCACACCGCCGACGGCGACACGGCTCCTGCCGGCCCTGTAGGGGACAGACACAGCGCCAGGGAGAGCACGCGAGGCTGTGGGAGCCCGGCTGGGCCGCCCCGACGACACCCTCACCGCGTTAGGCGGAGCCTCCAGCAGCCAGGGCGGGGGCGGGGGAGCTTCCCGGGGCAGAGGGAAGGCTCCCCGGGGCAGAGGGAAGGCTCCCCGGTGCGGGCTGCTGGCTGTTGCACCAGCGGCCACCTGTCCTCCCTGCTCCACTGCGAGCTGCGCGCCTTCCTGCCGGCGGTGGCCGGGGATGGAGCCCTTTCAGGGCCTCCCCAGGCCCATTCCACTCCTACCCTGTTCTCCCCGTCTTCCCTCCAGGCAGACCACCAGCCCCTCCTCCCCTTCGGTGGGCTGGCACTGCTCTGGGGCTGCAGAGGTGTGGCTGGGGGGCTCTGGCCACCTTCCGCCCCAAGCCCTCTGCCCTCCCTCCTTCCCCAGAGCCAGGCACTTCTCCACAAGGTGCTATGAAAGGGGTACTTGTCCCCTTCCTCCAGCCTGTGCCATCACCTACCCCACCACCCTCCAGGGCTTCGAGTGCGGAAAGGACTGACTGCAGGGCTCTTCTGGGGTCCAGTGGGTTATCTGTCTCCCCAGTGACAGGGACACTGAGCATTCTCCACTCTAGGAGAGACTTTGTCTGAAAGCACCCACTGCCTGTCATCCTCTTCCCCTTGGTTTGCACTGATCTGGACACTCTCTAGTTCCACCACAGTGACCTTGTCTCACCCCACCTGCTACCTCATCAATCTGTCTCCCTAGCTGTCTCTTCCTGACAACAGAGTCCATCCTTGGGCTGGGGACAAGCAGGGCAAAGTGGCTCCCTGTCTGCTAGCCTCACTGCTGGATGGTTATGGGTGCTGGCCGGTGGTGGCCACTGCAGCCCTCAACTTATTTCTCTGCTGTTTCTGTTCGTGAGAAATAAGGCTCAGATCTAGGGCTCCTCTTCCCTCTACTGCCTATTCCTGCCCTGTGAACTGTCCAGATGCTCCAATGGGTCCAGGAGGGCATGGCTTGGCTCCTGACGGGTGTGGGGCCAGGGGCACCCCAGCCAGGCCCCCTCCCCGCTGCCCAGCAACCCTCCTGCACTTAATTTTTCCCCAGGATCAAACACATAGTAAAAAGAATGTTTGGGTGGGGGAGGGAAACTTTAGGCCTCTGTAAAACTTTTAATCTGAGAGGAATGGGGAGACATTGGAATTTTCACAGAGAACTGACATAAGCTGACTGATTTGTTGTTGGGTTTTTAGGAGGCGGGGGAGAGGGAGAATCTTAAGCAGGCTTTAGGCCCAGCACAGAGCCCTATGTGGCGCTTGATCTCACAACCCTGAGATCATAACCTGGGCTGAAATCAGGAGTCATTCTCTTAAACAATTGAGCCACCCAGGTGCTCCAAGCTGACTGACTGTTTTAACAGTATCCCTGTGTTTGGTAAAGTGTTTGGGGACTGGGGCAGAAGTAGAGAACACCAGGAAATATTGCCATCATCCAGGGGACTGGTGATGGTGGACAGGACCAGGGTCATGGAAGCAAAGTGAAGAGGAGCGCGTCCCTATGGCCGGCAGCTCGTACCTGTGGAATTAGCCAGCAGGGCATGACTTCCGAGGGGCCTCTGGCCTGGCCTCTCTGCCTCCCAGGCCCAGAATGGCCTTCTGTCCTCTTCTGTCTCTTCTCCCGGACCCCCTCTTCCAGCTAATATCAAAAGAGCCAAGCAGCAGAGTCCAAAAGAAGTCATCTAAGATGCAAATTAATAAGTATAGAGTGAAAGGAGAGGTAACACCGAGGAAGAGAAGGCCCTGAGTTCACGGTCTCCATTGTAAGCGACAGAAACCAACTCAGCTTGATCTCCACAGGAAAGGAATTTATGATAATGATATTGGGTAGATCGCCACATTGCCAATGTGCATGGAGAGCCGGGCTCTCTGGAACACAGGGTCAGTGTCCACTACCACCTGGCACAGCTCGTCGCCGGTGGGCGTCCCCACCAGCAGCAGCAGCAGTAAGCTAAAGGCCCTGCAGCTCGCACCATCCATGTCTCTAGCACTGCACCCTGCCTCCATCCCACCCCAGTCCCGCTGCCTCGACTGCTGTAGGAACTCAATCCAAGTAGAGGCTCCCAGTCCCTACCTCTTTGAGTCACAGGCTCCCGCTCCTGAGTCCATGCAAGGCACTTGACCATGCGATCACTGCAAGGGAATCTGGGGAAGCAAGCGTTTGTCATTGTCAACTGCCGCTGGGGGAGGCAGCCTCTGCATCCCACTATGACTAATAAGGCTGGGGACACAGCAAACACACAAGGGCTTGCAGATGCTGAGCAGACTTAAAAGAATACACACACAATTGTCATAAGTCTATCAGATGGGGACCAGCAAATGTCCTAGGGTTATAAAATTACCAGACTGATTTCCTTCTGTGGCTCGGATCCACACTACCAGAAGGAAAATCCAAGAGAAAAACTACTGTCCTGAGGGAACCACCTTAAATGAAAACACTTGTTCAGATATTTGTTTAAATATTGTCAACAGTATATAAAACTTTTATAAAACAATATTGGTGATATAACAAACACTCAAATCCTCACAATATCATTTGACACCCCACTGGATTCAGCTCTTACTAGAGCTGAGTAAACCCTTGGAATTTCCAGGTATTCAAGCAAATTACCTTTTCAATTCCAGTTAGTTTAAGTTTCTATTACTTATACCCAAGAGAATCTGGATTAAACAACTGTATTTGAATAAAACTGGCACTTAACATTGGTTGATTCTGTTTGTTTGGATGACAAACATAAATGGACTTAAGTACTCTAAAGTCCTATCAGAAGGAAATGGAGAATAAAAATGGAAATGATTTTAGATTTATTTTTACAACCCTCCATCTGTGAGAGCTTTGGTAAATTTTGTTTTCTTTACAATGTCTTCTTAGTTTTTAAGGTTTAGTTTTTCTTAAAGTGGGACAAAAACATGTTTAACAAAAAAAGAAGAGGTCCTACTGTCTTCTGGAAACATTTTAAGTTCCAGGCAAGGAAGGTTCTATTTGTTCCTGGAAAGAAATAAACTTTGACATAGATTTTATGTTAATATGTGAAAGAACAGATTTTAAAACTATATGAGGGGAAGGGAGTAAGGGAGATTCAATCTGTGATTAGCAGCATAAAATTAAGGCTCAACTAGGCATCCGAATCTAGCACTGATGCCCTCTGATCCTCGACACACACACACACACAGCAAAATAGTGACTTTGCTCTAAGGGGTCTAGGACACTAAATGAAGCTTAAATAATGCATTAAAATGTAAAAATTTTGAGACACTTTCCGCTTATCATCAAAAAATGAACATGGACATCTACCTCCACTCCCTCCTCTAACTGCACTGAAATAATAGTAAAGGGGTTGGATTGAAAGGTCAAGCCGCAGGGTAAATAGAAGCGGCAGAGAGATGATAGCAGTAACATTGGGAAGCAAGTCTGCAGATGTGGGCGGAGTGACTCTTGAGCGAACCTGAGCGAAGCCCCAGCCCCCAGAGGCCGAGCTGCTGTGAGCAACTGCCCTCTTGCCACGGGTCCCTCTCAAGCTCTGAACTGGAGGCGTCAGGGCCCCTGGGGGTGAGTCGGAGGGCACGTGGGTGAAATGTCCGGGGAGTCCCTGGAAGTGTGAATACAGGGTGGTCAGAAGCCCATATCCACTCCTGTCTGGCAGAAGACCCCAGGTTTACTCTCTGGAAATGTTCGTCCAACGACACTTTGGACTTCAGGGCCCCAGGCCCCCCATGCAGGCAGTAAGCTGTGCTGAAAAACAGGGGACCGAGTGAGCTGCTGACAGATGGTGGGACCCCCTGACCCCCTTGTCCACTGGCTCCCTGAATCCCACTAGTTAATTTAGGGTACAGCATTCAGACTGCCTTTATCTTCTTCTGATTTATGTTTTGAATTCTTTACAAGGACAACTATTATTTATGTATATAAGCAAACGTTCAGGAGGTAAATTATAGCCAACTTAGATATTCCAGGCACTAAAGAATGTGTCCATTTGTTTCAACAGTGAAAAGACATCTGAAACAGCAGCTAACTTGGGGTGACCATCTGATTAACTTGATAACAATCCACTATTATTCACCAAGATCCACTGGCCCTTTGCATAGACATAATTGAGCAATCCTTTAAAGAGGAAGAAATTGGCATTAAGATAGCACAAGTAATAAATGACCAGAATTCAAACCCATCTGTCCGCTCCAAAGTCTAAGCCCCGCTCCAGTGCTTGAAGAGCTTAGCGCCTCTGTAAATCACATCAAGCCGCCACCCACAGATCTGGACTGGCAGACTCATTACTGGGAATTAGTTATTCTCACTTTTTTGGCAAAAAAGAATACATTTAGAAAATTCAACCTCTTCCCCCCAATATCAAATAGATTGCAAGATAGGTACCCAAAATAAGATCCAGTCCTGCAGTAATGGAATGATTTCTGATGGAAATCCACAGGGTGACTGGCTTTCCAACCGCGGTTTCCTAACGTACGGCAATATCCTTAACCGCCGCGTTGGGCGCGAGGCCGGTTCCGAACCCACCCGCCCCACGCCCTCCTGTGGACGTCCTCGCGGCCGCAGTTCTGAGCCCCAACGCCCGGGACTGGGAACGCAGGGCAGCCAAGTGTGGCAGAGCTAAGAGGCGTTGAAACGCCAGGAGACTTTGCGCAACGAAAAATTCATTTGCAAGTTGCCTCCTCAGGGTGAAAAGACCTTAGACTCTGGGCAGAACTGCAGGTGGTCTTGCAGAACGTTCAGAGTATTAAGCCAAAGAGAAAGACCGCCGCAGGAGTGGGTGTGGACGCAGAAAAGGCCCGGAGTTCTGACACTGATGCTTGACATTTCATGACCAGTTCCTGGCTGCTCCTCTGTCGATGACAGCAGGTCATCTACAACAACCTCAGAAAAAGAGGGATGGTCCATTCCTTCACAAAGCGATGGAGAGTCTTCCCATGCCAGAGTCTACAGTGGCCCAGGGCAGGGCAAGGAAAATGATCAGGGATAAAGAGGGGCATTACATAAGGAAAAGGGAGTCAATTCACTAAAAAGACATAACAATCTTTAATGTGAGTGAACCTCACAACAGAGCACCCAAATATATGAGCCAAGATTTGGTAGAACTGCAAGGAGAAATAAACCAATTCTCTGTTAAAGTTGGAGACTCCAGCACCCCTCTATCAGAAATGGACAGAACCAGCAGGCCTGTTATTCAAAGCACAAGATTAAGCAACATACTTCTAAATAACACATGGGTGAAAGAAGAGGTCTCAAAAGAAATTTAAAAATGTTGTCAACTAAATGAAAATGAAAATACAACTTACAAAATCTGGGATGCAACAAAAGCAGTGCTTGAAGGGACATTTATAGCATTGAAGGCATCTATTAGGGAAAAAAAATCAAAAATTATCATCTAAGTCCCATCTTAATAAACTAGAAGAGAAGAGCAAATTAAATCCAAAGGAAATGGAAGAAAAGAAATTTTTAAAAGTTGGAGCAGAGATTTCTCTGTTTTTTCAGTGAAATTGAAGACAGGAGATTAATTGAGAAAATCAAAGAAACCAAAAGTTGGTTCTTTGAAATGATCAGTAAAATCAATAAACCTCTAGCCTAGCTACCGGTTCTTTTCCAAGAAAAAGAGAGAGGACACAAATGACTAACAGAAATGAAAAAGAGGCCATTACTACTGACCCCACAGACATTAAAAGGATAACAGAGGAATGTTATGAACAATTCTGTGCCCACAAATCTTGTTGATCTTTTTAAAGGACCAAATTTGGGTTTGTTAATTTTTTTCTATTTTTCTATTCTCATTTCATTTATTTCCTCTGTAATATTTATTATTTCCTTCCTTCTTTTACCTTTGGGTTTAGTTTGCTCTTCTTTTTCTAATTGTTTAAGGTGTATAGTTAGGTGATTGATCTAAGATCTTTCTTCTTTGTTAATGTATGCATTTATAACTATTAATCCCCCCCAGCATTGCTGTGCTGTATCCCATAATTTTTGGTATATTGGATTTTCATTTCCACTTGCCTCATAGTATTTTCTAATTTCCCATTGTGATCTCTTTTTCAACCCATTGGTTGCTTAAGCATATGTTGTTCAATTTCCACATATATGTGAGTTTTCCACTTTTTCTTCTGTTAGTGATTTTCAGTTTCATTCCATTGTGATCAGAAAAGATATTCTGTATGATGTCAACCTTTTAAAATTTATTAAGATTTGACCTGTGAACTAACATATGGTCTATTCTGGAGAATGTTCTGTTTGTACTTGAGACAAATGTATATTCTGCCATTGTTGGGTGAAATGTTTTGTATACGTCCCTTAAGTCTAATTGGTTTATAGTCCTCTCTTTCCTTATTGATCTTCTGTCTGGTTGTTCCATCCATTATTGAAAATGGGATATTAAAATAACTGTCATTGTAGTTGGATATTCCCCTTCAGTTCTGTCCGTTTTTACTTCATATATTTTGGGGCTATGCTATTAGATGTGTACATATTTAAAATTGTTACATATTCTTGGTGAATCAAAACTTATAAGTAAATAATATTCTTTTTTGTCTCTTATAACCTTTTTTGACTTATAATCAATTTTGTCTTACAGTAAAATAGCAAACCTAGCTCTCTTTTGATTACTATTTGCATGGAATATCTTTTCCATCCATTAACTGTCATCCTCTTTGTGTCTTTGAATCCAAAATAAGTCTCTTGTAGACAACATAGGGTTGGATTATACATATTATAAAAATATGTACAAAATCTACATGAGGAAAACTATAAAACTTTGATGAAAGAAATCAAAGAAGTTCTAAATAAATGGAAAGATAGTCCATATTCATGGACAAGAAGACTCATATTGTCAAGATATCAGTTCTTCCCAACTTGATCTATGGATTCATCACAATCCCAATCAAAATCCTAGCAAGTTACTTTGTGAATATCAACAGACTGATTCTAAAGGGTCCTGGGATCAAGCCCTGTGTCACGCTTGCTGCTTAGCAGGAAGCCTGCTTCTCCCTCTCCCTCTGCCCTTCCCCCCCTGCCCTACCCTCCTGCTCAGAGAGAGTTCCAGCTCTCTCTCTGTCTCTCTCTCAAATAAATAAAATCATTAAAAAAAATTAAAAACCTCTGTTCTGTGAAAGACACCAGTAAGAGAATGAAATGACAATCTATAGGCTGGGAGAAAATATTTGCAAAAACACTTATCTGGTAAAGGACTTGTGGCCAAATATGCAAAGAACTCTTAAAACTCAGTAATGGGGAAACAAATAACCTTATTAAAAAGTGGACATTTGAATAGACACCAAAGATGGCAAATAGTGGATTAAAATATGCTCAATATCAAATGTCATTAGGGAATTGAAAATTAAAACAATGAGATACCACTATACATCCATTAGGATGTCTGAAATCCAAACACTGATAATACCAAATGCTGGTCTGAAAATAGAGCCAAAGGAGCTCTCATTCATTGCTGGAGGGAATGTGAAAATAGTACAGTCACTTTGGAAGACAGATTGGTAGTTGCTTTCAGAGCTAAACATAGTTTTGCCATATGATCCTGCCATCATGCTCCTTGGTAGTTCCCCGGATGAAAACTCATTCCACACAGAAACCTGCACGTGCGCATTTACTGCAGTCTTACTCATAATTCCCCAAATTTAAAAACAACAAAGATGTCCTTTAGTAGGTGAATGCATATACTGTGGTACATCCAACAATGGAATATTATTCAGCAATAGAAAGAAATGAACTATCAAGCCAAAAAAAAGACTTGAAAGAAATGTAAATGTATATTGTTAGGTGAAAGAAGCCATTCTGAAGACCATGTATTATCTTTACTATGACACTCTGGAAAAGGCAAAACTATAGAGACAGAAAATGATCAGTGGTTGACAGAGGTTCTGGGGGAGGGATAGATGAATAGGTGGAATATGGGATTTTTAGGGTAATGAAACTATTCTGTTTGGTTTTCTAATAATGGACACGTGTTTGTACAAAAACTTTTTGTACAAAGGATATACAACACAAAAGAGTGAGCCCTAATGTTAACTATAGACTTCAGTTAATAATAATGAATCAATACCGATTCATCAATTATAACAAATGTACCACACTAATGTGAGAAGTTAATAATAAAGTAACTTGTGTTGGGGGGTAAAATGGGGTATTTTGGAATCTGTACTTTCTGCCCAGTTTTACTATGAACCTAAAACTATTCCTCCCAAAATAAAATCTGTTAATTAAAAAAAGGTAAGTTGATTTTTGACATAAATGGGGAAACCTCTAGAAAAGCTTTAGGCAGAAAAGCAGCACAGTCAGAGGTTTTGGAGAAAGCTGACTGGAGGCAGGCTGGGAAGGGATGGGGGTGGAGTGCAGGGCAAGGGGGACAGTGTACAAAGTCTGGCATCAAAAAGTCATGCATGGTCCACATAGAAGATGGAAACAGTCTCACGAGGCTAATGAGGAAGGGAAAGAGGATCTGGGCTTGAGAAATATTGACAAGGCCACAGAGGCAAGACGTGGCTGGTTGTGAATGAATGTAAGAGGGAAAGGAAAGACAAAGCCCAGTTTTCCAGCCTGGGTGACCAGGTGGGTAAACATTTTTCCAAAGGAGACATGAAGTTCCCCTAATCTCAGAAAACACCCTGTGTCCGTCCCTTTGTCCTCACAGATGGAACAATGTCCTTACTGGGGGCGTGTGGGCTCCGTGGCAACCGCGCCTCTGGGTCCGCAGGCCCTCGCGGCTCCAGCGCTGGCACAGCCGCGGGTGCAGACCCAGCACGCAGTAAGTAGTTGTCAAAATGCAGAGAGAGAACGAGAAAGGGAACATGAAGGACAAAAGACACCAATTTAATGAGTTCCTTTCTGGACACGGTGAGTCTAAAATGATGGCGCAAAAACCCAGGTGTGGATAATCAGGAGGCAGCAGGAATCGTGGGGGGCAGAAAAGGTTTGGAAATAAAGATGTGAGAGTTTCCAGCAAGTGAGAAAAGCATGGAAGTGAGGGGGCATCTGGGTGGCTCAGTCAGTGAAGCGTCTGACTTCGGCTCGGGTCATGGTCTCAGGGTCCTGGGATTGAGTTCGGTGTGGACTTTGGCTCCCTGCTCAGCAGGGAGTCTGCCTCTTCCTCTGCCCACCCCCCCCTGCTTGTCCTCACTCTCTCAAAGTCTTTTTTTTTTTAAGGCATGGAAGTGAGAAGAGCATCAGGTGTGAACCCTAATGAAATTCAACATTTAAAGGGATTTAGGGGAGCACCTGGGTGGCTCAGTCAGTTAAGTGTCCCACTCTTGATTTGGGCTCAGGTCACGATCTCAGGGTCCTGAGATTGAGCCATGCATCAGGCTCTAGCTTAAGATTCTCTCTCCCTCTCTCTCTGTCCCTCCCCCGATACCTCCTCCACCCCCCCCACTCATGTGAGCTCTCTCTCTAAAAAAAAATAATAAAGGGATTTACTTCCTCCTACTTCATAGTCGGTTACCTTTGCCTTTTAGAAGTTCACCGTCCCCACCCCCTCAGAGCTGACATGACACAACTCAGGGACACCTTTCTAGGTTGTGCCCCAGGGAGGGGCCCCCTTTGCCTTTATGACCTTCCCAAGACAACATCATATGCCTATCTTACCCCCATTTTGCCATCTCAGTTCTCCTGCGTTTTTTAAACAGCCCCTGTATTCTGCGAAATTCTCTTCCACGAAATCCTCCTATGGACCACAGGACAGCAATCATCCTGAATACCCTGGCCATCAAACAGCAAAATGTCACTCTGCTTAATCAAAATGTAGAAACCTTACTCTTTTCTAGTTCTTTTCCCAATTAGATATCCCTGTTTGCCATGTACCCTTAAGACCAACTTAGGCCTGTGTTGATGTAAACACCTGTTGTCTATTACTCATTGGTGCGTTGCTTCTATTCTGTTGACTGTGTTCGGCCACAGCAGGATTCTGTGTACTTTGATCTGGTGCGTAACCTGCAGAAACCACAGGCTGTGTCAAGCAGGGTGATGGGACACCCTGGATTTTCCAGCATCAGTCTGTTGAAATTACCCTATAACCAGGTGATATGTCAAACTATGCATTTAGAAGCTCAGATAATGTTCTTCAAGGAAGGATCCGGGCTCCTCCAGCCTGTCCTCCTTACTTACACTGGCTTTGTCCTCATACTTGCCATCTCATGAACAGTGATGGTTATTTCACCTCCAAGTTTTGTGTCTCTAGGAAAATGGGGGCAGGAGGAAGGGGGAACAAGGGAGAAAAAAATTTCTTGTACTATGTCTTTGCCATTTTATTCTGGACAGGAAGCCCTTCCAAGTGGCTTTTACCTACATCTCACTGACCATCTGCAGCTACAAGAGGACAGAGATCAAGCCTGTATCTTCTACAGCTTCTATGACAGAACTTAGAGATGGGAGAGGGGAAAGCTGAAAACTACCAACCAAGTATTTCAGACTTCAGAATAAATGTATGTTACATTATCATATCTGTATATTTCCTAAAATCCAGTGAGCATATCTTAAGCTAATTTGCTCATACTGACGTCAATTTCTATTTGCATAGTTTTTGGAGTGATATTTCAAAAATGTCCACTCTATTATATTCCCATCCTTTTTTATTTGCAGTCTTGATGTTAGTTTATATGGTCTACTTTATCAAAGTGAGCTAGGAAAAGGATAGAAAATATTTCCAGATGCTAGCTCAGGTAGTTGGGTGAATAGGATATATTTTTAGCCACATGTTATTTTTTAAATTGGTTCCTGGAATTTTCCCCAGCGGGGGCAAGAATATCTGTGGTTGGCAAGCAACAGTACCATGGATAATTTTACCTGTCTTCCCACATGTTTGCCCTGCTTGGTACATGACAGAAATTGGAATTTGGTTACAGATGTAGTCAGAGAATGGGTTTTGTGTGTGGGGAGCCTTTGCCACAGAGAAGTGCTTTGTCTCCATCTGGCGGACAACCTCGTCTTTGCAACGTCAGCCATGGTTCTCAGGCCTGGCTGCTCTTCCGACCAGTGGTGCTTGTAAACTGTCTGGATGGCCAGGCCCCTCCCCAGACCGCTTCAATCAGGTCTGGGAAAGGATCCGGGCAGCAGGACTTTTTAAAGATATGTGGGTGGGGTCTCTGGCTGACTCAGTAGGTAGAACATGTGACTCTTGATCTCAGGGTCATGAGTTCAAGTTCCACGTTGGGCGGAGAGATTAGAATACTTAAAAATAAAATCTTAAAAAAAAATAACGATAGGTAGGTAGGTACTTTATTTCTTGCCCTGACTTGTCATTACATAGGTGTGTTCACTTTGTGATAATTCATTGAACTGTATACCATTTTGTGCAAGTCAATAAAAAAAGTTTAAAAAAAAAACCCCAGGATATTCAAAAATAGTTTTGTAAAAATTAAATCTCCCTTGTATTTTTCACTCCAGCGGGAGAGTTTTAATTGATGAGAGGTCACTGGCAGTGCTCCTCAAACTTCACTGTACATATGACTCACCTGGGCTTCTTGTTAAGAGGCAGATTTGCTCCAGTATTCTGGGGTAGGGCCCAAGATTCTTGCATTTTTAGCAAATTCCCAGGTGATACCCATACTTTGAGTAGCAAGGACCTAGGGCAGTGCTTCCCACAACATTTTCCACAAATAGTAATGTTTTGAATTGTTAACAGATGTAGTCATCAGGAGGGACAGACAGCTTTAGGAGATACTGCCAAACAGTTCTCCCCAAGTGGTTGCACCAACTTACACTTCAGCAGCCAGGCGTGAGACACAGCTGCTTACCATCACCTGGGATTGTTAGTCTTTCACTTTGGGCCATTCTGATGCGTATGGAAGAGAAGTGCACTGCAGCTTTAATTTTTATTGCTTCTCTTGCTCTTTAGTTGCACATTGAAAGTACCTTTTTTTTTAAGATTTTATATTTAAGTATTCTAATCTCTCCGCCCAACGTGGAACTTGAACTCACGACTCTTGAGATCAAGTCACATGTTCTACCTACTGAGTCAGCCAGAGACCCCACCTACATATAAAAAGTTTTTTAGAACCAAAGGACCAAACTAACCAAGCTTTTAACTATTTATTAGGTTAGGCTACGTTGGCTCAAGCCTAAGGTTCAGAAAGCCAGAATGAAGGCTCACATTTATGGAAGTTTAGCCTCTTTGGCGATGAAACAAGTCTAAGCAAAGCCTAAATTTCCTTAATGGGAAATTAGGGACTTGTGTGTGAAACGTTGAGACAGAGTTCAGATATTGGTTCAAAACTGGTGCTAGTCATCCATAATAAAGGCTTTGAAGAATCAGATTAGCCAGTAAAATTCATCTAGTCACCATTCTGGTCACTTTTGGGGATTTGGCCAAAGGTAATAGGCTGATAGCCTCTATGCCTTACAAAATACACAGAGGGGTGCCTGGGTGGCTCAACTGGTTAAGCATCTGAGTCTTGATGTTGGCTCAGGTCATGATCTCCAGGTTGTGAGATCGAGCCCTGCATGGGGCTCCATGCTGGGCATGGAGCCTGCTTGGTATTCTCTCTCCTTCCCTCCCTCTCTTTAAAACACACACACACACACACACACACACACACACACAGAGAGGAAGGAAAATGACCATCTTTTTTGGTAGGCAGGGGTGGGCAGGGAGAGGGAGGAAGAGAATCTTAAGCAGGCTCCATGCCCAGCACAGAGCCTCACAGGGGCTTGATCTCACAACCCTGAGATCATGACCTGAGCAGAAATCAATAGTCCAATGCTAAACCAACTGCGCCACCCAGGCGCCTTGGGAAATGGCCATCTTGATTAAACTGCAATTATTGTGATCGCAGTAGGCAGAGATCAAATAGCTAAGCTGCTTTTATCTTGCTCCAAAGTAGTGATGGAGCCAGCCAGGCGCCCCTATGTATTCTTATAAGTCCTTTGTCTGATTTAAGTGTTGCAGATATTGTCTCCAAGTCTGCAGCTTTTTTTCTTTATGGGTATCTTTTATTTTTTAGAAGATTTTATTTATTTAGACAGAGAGAGAGAGAGAACACAAGCAGGGGGAGCAGCAGAGGGAGAGGGAGAAACAGACTCTGCACTGAGCTGGGAGCTTGATATGGGGCTCGATCCCAGGACCCTGAGATCATGACCTGAGTCAAAGGCAGACACTTAACCGACTGAGCCACCTAGGTGTCCCTATGGGTATCTTTTAAACAATAGGCATTTTTAAACTTGAAAATTTGGTGGTTAGTGCCTTTTGCACTCTAAGAAACTTTTGTCTACCAAACTTCAAAAATATTTTGTTTCCCCCTAGAAATTGTATAGGTTTAGTTTTTGTTTAAATCTTTTTTGAGTTTCGTATATACTGTGGGGTTAGAGTTTAGGTTCAATTTTTTCCCCCACAAGGCTATCTAGCTGTTTTTGAAGCATTCGTTGAAGAATATTTTTTCCCTCATTGAATTACCATGGCATTTTTGTCAAAAGTCAATTAAAATCAACCCGGGGATCTACTTGTGGACTCTCTGTTCTCTTCCATTGATCTGTATCTATCCTTAGGCCAATACCACACTATCTTGATTACTATAGTGGGTTTTAGAAATTTATTTATTTTGCGAGAGTGGGGAGGAAGAGCAGAAGGAAAGGGAGAGAATCTCAAGCAGACTCCCCACTGAGTGCAGAGCCTGATGTGGGGTTCAATCCCACGGCCCTGAGATCATGACCTGAGCCAAAATCAAGAGTAGGACACTTAACTGACAGAGCCACCCACGCGCCCCTTGATTACTATAGTTTTATATAAGATTTGCTATCAGACTTTCTTCTTTTCCAGAATTATTTTAGCTGTTCAAGATTCTTTGTATGTCCATGTAAATTTCGAAATCAATTCGTAAATATCTGCCAAAAAATCCTGTATTCCAATCCTTGGATATGACACAAATATCCTTTCATTCAGGTCTTTTAAAACTTTCAGTAATGGTTTGAAATTTTCAGTGTATAGCTTTTCCCCATTTAAAAAGATCTGTCCCTACTTAATTTTTGCAGTTATGGAAAATTATATTTGAATTTTGTTGACAGTATATAGAGATGCAATTGATTTAATGTTGATTCATCTCCTGAAACCTCAATTATTAGCAGCAGCATTTTTTTAGTCCTTAGGATTTTTTTTGTACGTGCTCATGTCATTTGTGAATAGACAGTTGTACTTCACCCTTTCCAATCTACTGGATCGACTAGTACCTCAAATACAAGTTTGAATAGTGGTAAGAGCATACATACATCCTCATCTCGGTGCAGATCTTGCGAGTGGGGGGAGTGTTCAACAGTAAATCCTTAAATATGATGTTACCACTAGGTATTTTATAAATCCCTTTATTATGTTGAAAAAGTTCCCTTCTATTCATTTGCTGAGAGCTTTTTGAACCTTGTAAAATGCTTTTACTCAACTTTGTAAAGTGATCCCGTGGTTTCTCAATTTTGTTATTATGATAAATAATACTAATTGATTTTCAAATATTATACCAACCTTGCATTCCTGAGAAAACCCCACTTTGTCAAGTAAGGTTTGTATAATATTTAAAAATCAACTGTACAAAAATTCCTTTTTACACATTGCTGGATTCATATTGCTAATATTTTAATATGGTTCCCTCCTGTTTTCTAAAATATTACATACGATAGTATAATTTCATACTTAAATGTATGATAGAATTTACCAGTGAAGCCATCTGGGCCTAGAATTTTCTTTGTGGGAAGAAGAGTAATTCAATTTCTTAAACAGATACAGGAATATTCAAACTATTTCATTTCATGTGTGTTGCTAATTTGTGTCTTTCAAGAAATTTATCTCATTTGTCAAGTTTACCTAAAGACAAAGGGGACAAAGGCTGGCCCTTCCTTTGGGTGAGGCCAAATTCCTTACTACACATTGCCTTTGTTATTAGGAGAGATTTGATGATGAATTTAGGGGTAAGGAGTCATGATGTCTGTGACCTACTTAAAGGAGGGAGGGAGCAATACGTAGCAGACATAAAACCGGTGAAGAATTTATTATACTATTATACTATTTTCACAACTTTCCTATAGATGTAAAATTTTTTGAAAAATGTTAAATGATATATTCATATTCTATAACCCAGCAATTTAAAGAAATAACCAGAAAATCACACACATATTCAGCACAAGGAGCTTTATCACGCATCAAAGTTGGAAAACAACCTAAACACCCTACAAAGAGGATTCGATAAACAAGCGACAGTACATGACACCAAACACCCAACAACAAAACTGCATTTTGTACCTCAAGAGTATTTATGTGGAAAAATTTCAGTATAGACCATTGAAGGAAAAAGTTCCAACACTGAATATATGACCCCATCCCATATGCACAGGAAGAAGACTGCAAGGAACCATGATCTAAATGCGGTTGTCTCTTAGTGCTGGGGTCACAGGTGAACTGGACTCTTCCTGGCACTCCTTTCCTCAATTTCTTTAAGGATCCCAGAGACTCTCACCACTCCAGGGGCACCAGAAAGGAGGGCCTGCGTTGATTCAAGCATTTAGCAGGCCAGGAGGCATGGGTCTGGATTAACTCAAACACGGGGATCCTGCAGGCAGTTCTTACTGGCCACAAGACAGCCCAGCGGAGTGGAAAGCACCGTGGACGGGACATGCCTCCGCTGTGAGATCTGGCCTCACTCCCTCCAAGCCGGGCAAAGGTTGGGAGACTAAAATGGCACGTGTGAAAAGGTGACGTTTCATACAAATGCAAAAGCAAATGCTTTTCTACTTTGTTCCACAAGTACATTCATGAACTTGGGTAGGTCTTATTATATGAAATCCACAGGGAACAATGAGGTCTCGAGTTGAAAGATCAGAGTGGAGATTTAAATCTGTGCTTCCTAACACGGTCCTGGGCCAACTGCTTAGCCTTTCTGAGCCTATTCCCACCCTGAAACACTGGCATGATGGTAATTTTAACCACTGTCCTACTGTGTCAAAAGTTTATTGTGGAAGATGTCTCTGAGGGTGGTCTGCAATCTAGAAAACTACTTTGTGAGGTTAATGTTCTCTTAGGGCACGAGTGGTCCAAAATGATGTAGTATCTTTGAAGAGCTGGCCTTGGGTGAGAATAGCAGCAATTCAGCGTTCCAACAGGCGCTGCCACAAGGAACCTCAGGTTGACAAGGACAATCAACTTCATTTGATAGGCAGCACAGAATACCTGGGATCCAGGAGCCGACTGGTCGGAGGCCCTGCCAGGGAAGGATTAGGAGGGCAGGAACCGCCCCTACAAAGGGGAGGTGAGTGTGTGAGAATCCTTGGTTTTCACCATAGACCCAAACATTCTGCGAAGCTCTATTAGAGAATATGGTAAGAAGCTCACATGATTCCCCTATGCACCGTGAGAGGGGAAAACTGCCCCATGCCACAAAACCTGGGGCTGCCCTGGGCCTCCGGAGAGGCCTGCTGCATCATCCCTGAGCACAGTGCTGACTGCGTGGGCCGCCTCATTGTCTAGCTGCAAACTGAGGTATGAGCACATTTCCTCTTGAAATGCCCATGTGAGCCAGAGGGCAACCACATTAGTAGAAAGATTATCTTGGCAAGGCGTGAGAAGCCAGGGAGTGGACAAGGTATCTGCCTAACCTGATGCTGGAGATGTGGCAAGAAGATGCAAAACTAGCTGTAGAGGAAATGTTTTTCTACCCTTTTTGTTTTTCTCCCTGTAATGCCAAGGACAAATCTTTCTGGGCTTGGGGTCAGTGACAATACGCACAGCAAGGAGCTCAGTTTCTCATGCCAAGATTCCTTTGACAAAAGCAATCTATTCTCATGAGTGTGAAACTGACCCATTTATTTGGCTAAATCACTGTCACCCAGATACATTAAAAAAATTTTTTTTTTCCAAAAAACCAATTCACTGCTTTCTGCATTAGGAATAATGAAAGCAAGAAATATTGTCAAATTGGGATGTTGAGAGGTAGGATGACCACTAAAACTGTAAAAATAATACAAATGCAAACGCCAGAGGTTAAATTCAGGCAATTTATTGTAAACAGGATTACCCCAGCACTCCGCCATACTGGCTGTGTCACATGCTC
Source organism: Ailuropoda melanoleuca (assembly GCF_002007445.2). NCBI lineage: Eukaryota > Metazoa > Chordata > Mammalia > Carnivora > Ursidae > Ailuropoda > Ailuropoda melanoleuca. The sequence goes on from NC_048223.1 coordinate 95,431,437, forward strand.
TCCCTTCCACATCAACTAGGCCAAAAGAAGACTTTTTTAAAAAGTCCTAAGTAACTAATAACTTAGTTTGTTTCCCACAAATCTCATTTACTAACCACTGAGTAAACAGCAGTATCCGGGGTAGTCTGTTATTGCTCATGGACTGCAGCTTGGACCCATTTCAATGAATCCATTAGTTTGCCTGAGTGATTCAACAGCAGCTCTCGATCCCCCTTGGAAACCAGACAATGCTGGGACACCCTGAACAACAACCACAAGTTCCTGGAAGACTACATGAGATTCCTTTCCGATTTCTTCATGTGACTTTCTCATAAAAATGACACTGTTAAATTTCACCCATTTTTTTTTTAAAAAGAGCTAAAAATGACTCAATAGCACATAATTTTCCACAGAAAAGGTAGGTGGGTTATTTACTCTTACAGTGGTGGATTTCAACACTCAGGGCTAATTTTAGATCCCTCTTGTATATATTTGCAGTTTGATGAAAAGCTGCATAGTCTACAAATGCATAAAACCAGAAGGAAGTGACGGCTCACACACCTTCTGATGGACAAAGACAGGCTTCCCACAAGGAAGCTCCTGAAGGTCGGGGTAAAAAGACGGGTACAGCACCACATTTATCTGACAGTAGAAATGGAGCCCCGCTTTCGAAAGCAGCCTCCGCAGTTGTGATTATATCATTCTTGCCCCAAATGTAGATTATCTGGGAAATGGCGAATGTGAAAACCTAAGGTGCGAAAAGATATGACTCTACAGAAAGAAGTCCTGGCCAAACCACTCACGTAGAGGTAAGATGTCATCTGAGAATATGCCATTCTGTACTTTGCCTGAGTTAGTGAACAACAGGGCCACGTACTGTTTACTAGTACCTGTGCATGGAAGGATATTCACAATTTCTCTTGAAGCAAGTTTTAATAACAGTAAATATTTCAAAACAGCTGTTAAATCTACAGTAACAATTTCATCTAAAATAGTATCTCATGAAAAAAATAGTTTTTAAAAGTCCACTCCAGTCTTCATCTGTGTTTGTATGTTTATATTTATATATTCAAAAAATAACTTAACACTTAAGGCAATATTAGACTGGTAGCAAAAAGGGATTTTTAGAGTCTTCTGGAGATCACACTATTTAAGAATCAAGGCTTTATTTTTTATACCTTCAAAAAGGTGGCTTTGTACTTGTTGTCTTTTAAATTCATAATGGGGCAAATATTTTGGTTCATATACTGACTGCAATTATTATGGTAGTAAAAAGTTACAAGTGTTTATAATAGCTGATATTGGAAAAGCATGTCACACACTCAGTGGGATCTGAAGTTGACCCTATTTGTACTCATTAAATAAATACAATAAATGTTATTGATGGGAAAAGGTAAAAACTGATGGAACACTGCAAACCAACTATGAACAAGAATGTCAATATAATTCAATCAGAAAGAAAGAAATCACAGTAATCCTGAGAAATTCAGTTTGGGACAAAATTGATGTAAGGTAAGTCTGTATTTCTAGCGTAAATAAGTAGGGTGTTTAGGGTTTTCCAGCATTTTACTAGTTTGAATAAAAAATATGTTCAAATTTTATAAAAAGATTAAAACCATGCCTTATATAATCAGCAATTTCACTAATAAAAGAAATTACTTTGCTTTGTTCATTTATGCCAAATGTTAATGTTCTCCATTGATTTACATGAAACCACCAAGTAGAAAGTAAATCTGAGAATCAGTTTTTAAAAAGGTATTACCTTTCTAAAGGTTTTAAAGCCTTTTCTGTCAACCTAGGAGGCTTTTAGAAAAAAACAAAACCCTAACATATTGTCTTCTGACAAGTGACTATTTTACAGAGTAGGGAAGGGAGGAGTCTACAGGAATATCATTCATCATTTTAAGTACTGTTATAGGAGGGAAATTCCTCTTAGTAATGAAAAGAAAAATTTTAAAATATTTAAGAGGCATATATTTAAAAAATATTCTACATCTGTAAGATTTTGTAACCTCATTACTTTGGATTTTTCTACATAATGACATTTGACAAACTCCTTTTTTTTCTGTCTCTCTAATAGTGAACCAGAAACTATTCAAGTGGCCGAGGTTGTTTTCCAAGCCCCTGAAGACTCGGGGATGCGTCCACCCGCACTTTCCCCCCATTGAGGATTCTTCAGAGTTTTGCAGCCATGAAGTTAATATGTGGTTTCACAAGGGGAAACAGTGGCAAACCACGCTTGAACTCAGTCATGTTCTGAATCACTTCAGGCTGCAAAGAAAAAAAGTTCTCTTAGTGTTTATAGTCTGAAAAAGCAGACTGACTAGGACATTGACTTTTTTTTTTTTTTTTTTTAAACATACACACTAGTTTCTGCCCCACACATTACGATCTGATCTTCCTGGATCAGCAGAGCTGGAGGGTCTATGCAAACCTATGGGGAGTGTCTGAGTGGGACCCAGGGCCAGAAAGAAGACCCTTGGCTTTCCTCTGGGCATGCAAGGGCTAGGACACAGAGCTAGCACACAAGTCTCCAGCACGAGGCAGGGGCTGCTGTGCCTACTCGGCAAGGGCCTGGTCACACTGCCAGTAAGTGCCAACCTTTCCAGATGATTCGAATATGCTGGCACCATGGAAGGGGCTAGGTACAGACATGGCTGGAGATAACTCGCTGCAGAGCAACATAACTGTTCAACTAGAAGCAAAGGCAAACAAGGTCAGAGGCCGAGTCTTTCCACAGATGACAAAGGCATGACCCCTGGGAGCTGTCAGAATGGTGACCTGGCCTTTACGGGGAATGTAAAGCAGGGGCTCAAACACCTGATGACCTGAAACCTCGAGTCTTATGTGTCCTGATGAACAAGCTCCTTCCAAGTAGGAAGTCCTCTAACCATGCAATCTAAGATGACATTTGCATTTCTTACTTGTGGCAAGGCTGGTGCTTGTGACAAATTTATATCATTTTGACATGGGAACTCTCCAACCACAGGACCTAAAAGAAAATGAAAGTTACTTAATAATACCAGCATACAAGAGCAACTTAAAAAAAAAAAAATTGAAACCAGACTTGGCTCATTAAGAAACTGTACCAGGCCCACGTCCTCTCAGGCTGCCTGCTCCCCAGACATCGACTGCTGGTCCTACCTCCTATCCCAGCGGTCCCCAGTGATGGTTCATGATGTTACTGTGGCTATAAAGCCTTGCCCACAGCAACTTTGGTGCCCATGCCTGGCCTCACTGGACCCTGAGGGTGTGACCACCAGAAAGGATCCAGTAAAACAACCCAGAAGGCCTGGGGAGCTAATGGTTGTGGGGTAAACCTTGGCAACTCAGAGACAGAAGATGGGAAGGACTGAACAGATAAACTGCATGCAGTGGTCCCACATAGCTTCTCCAAAGATGTCCTACCAGTAACTAGTTGTGTTTTCTTGAAAAGTTGTGACCAGCTTGGCATTGTGCCACCTAATGCTGGCTCTCTCCTTCACGGCCACATTTCCCTCTGCCCCTTATTTTTGCTTTGATAGAGCAGACCCTGCCTCCAGTTCGTCCCCTTCTCTACCTCTTTACTCTCTGGTGCTCTATTAAGGGATGTGCCTATGGCAAGGGACAACCATCATGTGCCTTAAACTATACTTTAAAAAAAAGTCAGTATTCAATACTTACAAGAATCCATTTCTCTGGCAAGAACATGGACTGATACCTTATGTCTCCTTGGGGCATCTACTGCCAACATTTCCTGGGGAGAAAGAAGAGCAGGGTCACCCTTCTGGCCCACTAAGGAACTTAAAGTGAAGTACTCTTTTACGAATATGAAGAATCAGCTCTCACATAGTGAGAAAGAGAGAGATGTTTCCCCTCACTTGAGTATTTCCTTTAAACTCTACAAAGATTAGGTAAGGTAGGCAAGAATTATTATTAACCCCATTTTACAAATGAGAAAATGGAGTCCACGGAGATTAAGTGATGTATTCAAACTCCTACAGTTAATAAGTACCTGGGCTGGGACTGAAAGCCTAGCCTAGTACTCATCGGGGTGTGACACAGGGCTACACCCTGGTGATCTTTAGTGACTACAGAGGCAATGGCCAGAGCTTAGTCAAGGGACGAGCACAACCTGCTCCTCTAAGAACCTTCTTGGATTCTGCACCAGGGCACTACCACGGTTCCTCATCTACCAAAAGAGAAAGACAACGAACATTTGTCGAGTCCCACCTTGCCTCAGGCACTCTCCTGCATCAGCACACTTGATTCTCTGTAAGCTAAGTGTCACAATGGTCTGATTTTAGAGACACAGACTATGAGACACAGGGAGGTAGGACGACTTGCTGAAGTCACACAGCTCACAATGATGGTATGAGAGAAGCAAGCTAGTTCTCTCCACTCCACTAGGCTGCTATGAAGGACTTCCCTAGGTCATACCATGAACACCAGGACTGGTGAGTTGGTAGATCCTATGGGAAAGTGTCTCTTGAACTTTTCCTTAATGCTGGACCATTATATGCTTTTCCAAAGGGAAAACACAAGCTGTGATGAAGCTTCCCTTGAGCATACCCTCAGAGGGAGAGATCACCGACAAAGCCAAATCAGCTAAATAACTGTTTATGGAGCAGTTATTATAAGCCTGGTCCTGTGCAGCTGCAGTGGAAACCCTGATGATGTTGCACAACAAATGTGACCGTGGCTCCCTCTAGCTGGCAGGATGGCCCACAGGCCTGCGCTGGCCCTTCCAGCCTCTTTTAGAAGCTCAGCCCAGGTTTGCCTCCAGTAACACACAGTACCTCATCTGAGATCGTTTCAGACTGTTTCTTGAGTAAAGTTTGCTTCCAAAGATCTATTCACAATCCCTTTTCACCCAAACCTTCACTGCCCTCTTATCAACCTTTATCAATAGAGTGTAACTCCCTCTTCAGTTTCAGACTAGTCTTAATTTCCCAACCAACTTTGGACAATCTCCATCTTTCTTCCCTTTCCCCTTTCCTTTCCTTTCCCTCATTGCCTCCCTTCCTTCCTCCCTTTCTTTCCTTCCCTTTCTTTCCTTCCTTCTTTCTTTCCTTTCCCCTTTCCTTTCTTTCTCTCTTTTTTTAAGATTTTATTTATCTATTTATCTGGGGCATCTGGGGGGCTCAGTCGTTGGGCGTCTGCCTTTGGCTCAGGGTGTGATCCCAGCATTCTGGGATTGAGCCCCGCAATCAGGCTCCTCCGCTGGGAGCCTGCTTCTTCCTCTCCCACTCCCCCTGCTTGTGTTCCCTCTCTCGCTGGCTGTCTCTCTCTCTGTCAAATTAATAAAATCTTTAAAAAAAAAGATTTTATTTATCTATTTATCTGAGAGAGAGAGAGAGAGAGAGAGAGAGAAAAGAGCATGACCAGGGGGAGAGGCAGAGGGAGAAGGAGACTCTCTGCTGAGCAGGGAGCCCAATGTGGAGCTCCATCCCAGGACCCTGAGATCATGACCTGAGCTGAAACCCGAGAGTCAGACACTTAATCGACTGAGCCACACAGGCGCTCCTGACTAATGAAACTTTTTTTTTTTTTTAAAGGTTTTTATTTATTGATTTGATAGAGAGAGAACACAAGCTGGGGGAGTACAGGCAGAGGGAGAGGGAGAAGCAGGCTTCCGCCTGAGCGGGGAGCCTCACTTGGGGCTCGATCCCAGGACCTCGGGAACACGACCTAAGCCGAAGGCAGGCGCTAAATGACTGAGCCACCCAGGTGCCCCCTAACAAAACTTCCTAAAGTGATTCATCATGAATCTTTTTTTTTTCGGTTAAGCATCCGACTCGGGTTTCGGCTCAGGTCATGATCTCAGAGTTGTAAGATCGAGCTGTGTTGGACTCTGTGCTCAGTCTGCTTGGGATTCTCTCTCTCTCCCTCTGCCCCTCCTCCTGCTCATACACACTCTCCAAAAAAAATAAATAAATAAATAAAATCATTAAAAAAAAAAAAGTTCTGTTAGTCAAAATTAAATGCTAGGCTAAAGAAATCTTTACTATGGGGTTTCTTAGAACTTTTAAAATGCTAACATAACACACTGCTGATTCTCCAAAAACAAGAATAAAGAGTATAGTCTTTCCCAAACTTACATGGTCATGAAACCCTTTTTTGTAGGTGCCCCTACTAATATCTTGTGGAACACTAGCTTACCATGGAACACAGCTAGGGAAACGATGTTGTAGACTTAGCTTAAGCTTGGTAATAAAACTCTGATTTTTTAAGACAAGAAAGACTCAGTCTTATAACTGCCAGTCTTACAAATTCAATAATTAGGTACTACTTGTAATTTCAAATGAATAGAATTTGTGGAGGGAAAGAAAAAAAATCCTCATTGCTTATGGAAACACTAGAGCAAGTTATATTAATAGGACATCACTCTTTTTAAACACCCACAACTAATACTGCCTTAAATGAATGCCTTAGAAACGAAAAAGAGCTGAAAATGATCACCCTTTCTCATAAGCCACTGGGAACAGATAGCTACCTTCACAAAGCAAACAGTCTGAAGCAATAAATAAACACAACTAAAACTTATATCAACGAGGAAAACATATTCCGCTTTAAAGCATTCTGATTAAAACATTTAAAAAACTCTGAGGCTGAGAATTACTACTGAAGAAGTAACAGCAACAGAGACCATTTATTAAATGCTAAGTGCCAATCACTTCATGTACCTCATTTCAATTAATACTCCTATTAATCTCTATTTTGTCAATAAGGAAACGGAGGTTTAGAAGTTCTAGTGCCCCAGGTCTTCATTCAGAAGCCACACAGGCTTCACAGGTAGAACCCTTGAGAAGGCGAGCTGACCGAGGCCGCAGCTCTAAGCAGGGCAGTAGGTTCAAAGCAGTAACATACGACACGGCACAAATATTTGCTTATGAGTCAAAACCTAAACATGTAAGTTCAGCCTACCTTGTAGAATTTGATGATATCTTCCTTGGTAAGTGTCTTTAAATATGCAACTTCTGTATTGTCTGAAAAAGCAATCAAACAATAATTTACTAGTATTTCCATCTCAAGTAGCCCAGAATGCTACATTAAATGACAATATACTTCACTCCAGTGCTCTTCGGTATCCCTGTTTTTACGTGATCACCAAGTGGCAAGGGGATAAATATCAAATGAAGAGTTAAGAAGATATCCTGGCTCTCTACTGAGGAGTTACTGGATCTGCAGCTAGTCATGTCAATCTTTCTGAGCCTGTTTCCTCATCTCGAAACTGAGGTTCATAACTACTTAAAGGGGCTGTCGTGAGAACTGAGTAAAATGATGAATGACAGTAACATGATGTTACCCGCATGGCAATGGTCAAGAAATGTAGGTACTATTACCAATGGCTAAAATACAGGAAACAGAGGCCCCCCAAAAGGCGTCTTGACCAAGACCGTCAGCTTGCTGCTGTCAGAATGAGAACACAACCAACCCCAACTTCCAGTGCAGCTTAGCGGCCCACGCTGTTCATCTCTGCTATAGAAGGAAGCCCATGAGCAGGAGACTGCAGGGAGCACAGCTGTCCCAAATGTAAAGGCACTGACACATTTTCCGAGATCCCTGCAGGCAAATGTTTAAACCCCTGTGCCTCAGGGCAGCACTTATTCTCAGGAGAGTTCAATCTGCACATTTTCCTTTTTCTTTTTTTAGTGTTGCGGGGAAACAGACATCTACATATCTGTGCTCTGCGCCTCAGGGGCACACTAACTGAACACAAAAAAGTGAAATCAGATTTATTATTACTGCATTACTATGAGATACAGGTAGAGCCAGCTCTAGTTTAGAGGAGAAAACAAAGATAAAGTCTCTAATAAAAACTGTAACTACATAAAAAAATGGTTCTTTAGAAGTGATGCACTCCACACCCCCACCAAAGTAGCCCGGAACATCACCTACCAGACGGGTACCATTTTGTACAATGGCCTCCGTGTCCTCAAACGTGAAACCTATAAGCCATAAATGTCGGGGCCCTAATTTCGCCTTACCTCTGTCAAAATTGTATTGCTGAGAGATGATTTCCCCCCAGTATTTAGCACACTCTGCGGATAGTTTCTTTGGTTTGTCTAGTCGACGGATGGCTAAAGCTTGAATGTGTTTTTGAAAAGCCTCTTCTGTCATGTCCTCTATGGACTTCTCCATGGTGATTAGGAAAGCTTCCACTCTGCTCTCTAGGTAGTGAGGTGGCTTTTCTGACTGGATGATGAATCGTAAGCCCTGTATGCCATTGGCTCGACGCGGCCCGCTGAAGACGATATAGCCTGAAACACAAACACCAGCCAGTCAGGACCTTGGCGTTTGAGCCTCAGGCCACTAATAGTCCTTCAAGACTTACTTATCAGAGCAATAAAATCTTTCAGGCTTTATATTATCCACCTTTGAAGAAATATAAACAACTAGGATATCCTAAGTTCCTAAGGATAGAGCAAAAGAGCTCTCTGACGAACAGTTAGAAAGTTGGGAGATAATTCTTTCTTCTTAAAAAAAAAAAAAAAAGGAGGCGTTAAGATGGCAGAGGAGTAGGGGACCCCTTTTTCAGCCAGTCCCCTGAGTCGAGTTGGATAGGTACCAGACCATCCTGAACACCCACGGAATCAGCCTGAGACGCAGGAAGATACATCTGGATCTCTACAAATGAACATCTCCAGTGCTGGGTATTGAGGTACAAAGCGGGGAGCTGTGAAACCGCGCACAGATATCGGAAGATAAACGGGAGGGGGAGGGAGCCGCCGCGTTCGGGCGCGGGGAAGCGGTAGCCACCTGCACGGGGGAGTGGGCGGACTCGCGGACCGGCACCTGCGAGAAAACAGACTGGGACCATGAGCCGGGAGCGCGCGCCACCAGACTGAAGGCCGGAGCTCCGGTGTGCTCACTGGAACCAGACTGAGACCGGGAGCTCCGGGGGCAGCTGGTGGCTGGCGGTGTTGGAAACACAAAGGACAGAGACTCACCGGCCCTGAAGTGAGGGCTGGGACGCCGGGTGTGGGGTGCACATCCCGGGATGCTGCAGGGTTGAGCAGCACCAACAGAAACAGAGTTAAAGTGGCCAGAACATCAATGGAGAATGGTCCGCGATCCCTCTGTTCTGAGACAGAGGCTGAGATTCGGCCGCTGCTGCTCTGACTCTCAGAAGAGGCACAGCAAACTGCCAGAGAACAAAAGCCTGGAAATAACGGCTCACAGTGTGCCCATTCCCATCCCCCCTCGCAGGGGACACGGAGACTCTACCCAAACAGGGTTGCCTGAGTATCGGCGCAGCGGGCCCCTCCCCCAGAAGGCAGGCTGAAAAATCAAGAAGCCCACATCCCTAAGATCCCTATAAAACAAGGGCGCACGGCCTGGGTCCCGGTCAATAACTTGGGTTCTGGACAACCCCGCAACCTCTCCTCATCAGAATGACGAGAAGGAGATATCCCCCCCAGCAAAGAAAAGACAATGAGTCTGTGGCCTCTGCCACAGAACTAATGGATATGGATATAACCAAATTATCAGAAATGGAATTCAGAGTAACAATGGTCAAGATGATGTGTAGACTTGAAAAAAGTATTAACAAAAATGTTAATGAGAATATAGAATCTCTAAGGGCGGAAATGAGAGCGAATCTGGCAGAAATTAAAAATTCTATGAGCCAAATGCAGTCAAAACTAGAGGCTCTGACGGCCAGGGTCACCGAGGCAGAGGAACGCGTTAGCGAATTGGAGGATGGGTTAGTAGAAGAAAAAACGAAAATAGAAGCTGGTCTTAAAAAAATCCACGCCCACGAATGTAGATTACGGGAGATTACTGACTCTATGAAACGATCCAATGTCAGAATCATCGGCATCCCTGAAGGGGTGGAGAAAAACAGAGGTCTAGAAGAGATATTTGAACAAATTGTAGCTGAAAACTTCCCTAATCTAGCAAGGGAAACAAGCATTCGTGTCCAAGAGGCAGAGAGGACCCCATCCAAGCTCAACCAGGACAAACCTACGCCACGGCATGTCATAGTGCAATTCGCAAATATTAGATCCAAGGATACAGTATTGAAAGCGGCCAGGGCAAAGAAATTTCTCACGTACCAAGGCAAAGGTATCAGGATTACGTCAGACCTGTCTACAGAGACCTGGAATGAGAGAAAGGCTTGGGGGGGCATTTTTAAAGCTCTTTCAGAGAAAAACATGCAGCCAAGGATCCTTTATCCAGCAAAGCTGTCATTCAGAATTGATGGAGAAATAAAGACGTTCCAAAATCGCCAATCATTAACCAATTTCGTAACCACGAAACCAGCCCTACAGGAGATATTAAGGGGGGCTCTATAAAGGTAAAAAGGCCCCAAGAGTGATACAGAGCAGCAAGTCACAACCGATACAAAGACTTTAAAGAGAAATGGCATCATTAAAATCATATCTGTCAATAATCTCTATCAATCTAAATGGCTTAAACTCTCCCATAAAACGCCACAGGGTTGCAGATTGGATAAAAAGACATGACCCATCCATTTGCTGTCTACAAGAGACTCATTTTGAACCCAAAGATGCATTCAGACTTAGAGTAAGGGGATGGAGTACCATCTTCCACGCAAATGGACCTCAAAAGAAAGCTGGAGTAGCAATTCTCATATCAGATAGACTGGATTTTAAACTAGAGGCCATAGAGAGAGATACAGAAGGGCACTATATTATTCTTAAAGGAAGTATTCAACAAGTGGATATGACAATTATTAATATATATGCCCCCAACAGGGGAGCAGCAAGATACACAAGCCAACTCTTAACCAAAATAAAGAGACATATAGATAAGAACACAGTAATAGTAGGGGACCTCAACACCCCACTATCAGAAATAGACAGAACACCCTGGCAAAAACTAAGCAAAGAATCAAAGGCTTTGAATGCCATACTCGACGAGTTGGACCTCATAGATATATATAGAACACTACACCCCAGAACCAAAGAATACTCATTCTATTCAAATGCCCATGGAACATTCTCAAGAATAGATCATGCTCTGGGACACAAAACAGGTCTCAGCCAATACCAAAAGATTGAAATTATCCCCTGCATATTCTCAGACCACAACGCTCTGAAATTGGAACTCAACCACAAGGAAAAACCTGGAAGAAACTCAAACACTTGGAGGCTAAGAACCATCCTGCTCAAGAATGACTCGATAAACCAGGAAATCAAAAAACAAATTAAACAATTTATGGAGACCAACGAGAATGAATACACAACGGTCCAAAACCTATGGGATACTGCAAAGGCAGTCCTAAGGGGGAAATACATAGCCATCCAAGCCTCACTCAAAAGAATAGAAAAATCTAAAATGCAGTTTCTATATTCTCACCTCAAGAAACTGGAACAGCAACAGAGGGACAGGCCTAACCCACTGACAAGGAAGGAGTTGACCAAGATTAGAGCAGAAAT
>NC_048223.1:95444873-95575810 GCF_002007445.2 Ailuropoda melanoleuca
TTACCCCAAAGATACAGACGTAGTGAAGGGAAGGGCCATATGCACCCCAACGTTCATAGCAGCATTGTCCACAATAGCTAAATCGTGGAAGGAGCCGAGATGCCCTTCAACAGATGACTGGATTAAGAAGTTGTGGTCCGTATATACAATGGAATATTACTCAGGTATCAGAAAGAACGAGTTCTCAACATTTGCTGCAACATGGACGGCACTGGAGGAGATAATGCTAAGTGAAATAAGTCAAGCAGAGAAAGACAATGATATGATTTCTCTCACCTATGGAACATAAGAACTAGGAAGATCGGTTAGGGGAAGAAAGGGATAAAGAAAGGGGGGGTAATCAGAAGGGGGAATGAAGCAAGAGAGACTATGGACTCTGAGAAACAAACTGAGAGCCTTAGAGGGGAGGGGGGTGGGGGAATGGGATAGGCCGGTGATGGGTAGTAAGGAGGGCACGTATTGCATGGTGCACTGGGTGTTATACGCAACTAATGAATCATCGAACCTTACATCAGAAACCAGGGATGTACTGTATGGTGACTAACATAATAAAAAAACATTAAAATAAAAAAAATTTTTTTAAAAAGGAAAAAACCCTCTTCATTATTCAGCCTCACATCCCACAACTCCTACCTGTCTGCCAGCTAATCATCCTCAGTCTATGTGAAAGTCATTCCCAGCCCTAGGACAACCTGAACTCGTTTTCATCCCCTAACCAGGATTCCAGCTCTGTTTTCTTTCACATCCAAGTTCCTTTCGTGAATCCTTTCTGGACCAACTCTATTTGGACTAGAAGTCTCGAGAGACCGAGTAACAGAAGGTCACACTTCCGCTGTCATCTTGTGAGCTAACGCACTGCCACCCTTCCACAGCTTTTTCAAACTGAGCTTGTGGCTTTCGTCCTTCAGCTGCTCTGCCCTGAAACACATCTCTGACAGCTGTGGTGTCTTTGGGTCCCACTTCTGAGGAAGTCACTATCTTCAGCATGACCTTTGAACTCTGAAGACTCTTAGCAACATTTACCACACTGCACAGTAACTATTCCTTTATAGTTTGTTTATGGTCTGTCTCCCCTGCCATGATGTCAGCTCAGAGAGGACAGGGACTTCTCTTCTGTTCATTGCTGATCAGATAGTAAGCTCCGTGAAGGGAAGGACCATTCATAGCTTATCCACTTTCCATGACCAGCATCCAGTGTGGTGGTTGTTTAAAAAATGAAAATACCTGGAAATACTCATCCAAATCCTCTTTCATTGGTTCTTCCCAGTCATTACTGGGGTTTCTTTCTTTTCTCATTGATTAAACCTGCCAGGATCTCCAGGACTTTTAATAGTGCCTAAAACTCTGCCTGAAACATTTTCTCAAGACTTACCAAGTACCTTCTATATGCCTCAGGCTTGGGATACAAAGATGGATAAGAGATAATATCTGCCCTCAGGGAACCCAAAGTTTCATGAATCTAAGCTTCTCTGGATGGCTTGCCTTCCATAATAAATAATCTTGCCATTAGCACCTTCTCCCCCATCCAAAATATCCTTTATTGACATGTATGTACTGTAAACGCACAGTCTTCTCCTTAAGAATTGCTTTACTGTCCAAAAGATGTTAATTGCTTATTTTTTAGAGGTGGATTCCCCATAAACAAGGTTTTCACAAGCCTCGATATAGCAACTGCAGCACCATGCAAGGGGACTGTACATGTGGAGAATGTTTTCCGAGGACAAGGGTTGCTCAAAGCCTACGATCTCCTGCTAGTCCCCGCTTCCCTCTCACCCAGCTGCTCCTTGGTACGCAGGGTATTGAAGCAAGGTTCGGAGATGATTTGACAGAAGAGCTCTAGAAACATATTCTCGGAGGTGCTCTGCATGTCTGTCTGGTAGTATATCTCGATGCCACAGTTATTGTGAACTTCATTCCTCTGCTGATACACAAACCATCCTCCTAGGAAGTTTCAAAAAGAGAACAGGTTCAAAAACTTATTTAGGGTTTAATAAAGCCAATGTTTTGCCTGGCTTTTTAAAGTTGTTCTATTTGGTTGGTGTTTTTGGCAATTCCAAACTGCAACTAATTTATTAAGAATGGGAAACTCAACTGAGGGCTTCAGAGGGGAGGGGAGTGGGGGAATGGGATAGGCTGGTGATGGGTAGTAAGGAGGGCACGTATTGCATGGTGCACTGGGTGTTATATGCAACTAATGAATCATCGAACTTTACATCAAAAACCAGGGATGTACCGTATGGTGAATAACATAATAAAAAATATTATTATAAAAAAAAAAAAAGAACGTGAAACTCAACTAACTTACCTAAGGGAATTCTTAGTTAAATACGGTGATTTGAACTTGGCAGGCCCTCAATAAACATTCATCAAATTTAAAGGGCAAAAAATTTACAAAAGACCCATTTTATGGCTAAGTATTAATGCTAAGTAAGGTCCACAGTTAATACAAAATACAAGTTAATGTATGTACTAGATTAGAACTAGCTGATACAGATAAGAACCTCAACGGAAATAGCACTTATATTTTAATAAACATACAAAAACAATTCTTTCAAAATTACTAGTTGTAAACCATAAGAGACTCTTAATCTCAGGAAACAAACTGAGGGGTGCTGGAGGGGAGGGGAGTAGGAGGCATGGGGTGGCTGGGTGACGGACATTGGAGAGGGTACGTGTTGTGGTGAGTACTGTGAATTATGTAAGACTGATGAATCACAGACCTGTACCCCCGAAACAAACAATACATTATATGTTAATAATAAAAAAAATAAAGGAAAATAAAATTACTAGTTGTGCCTTTATTATCTTACATTTTCTACATATCTACATTCTATTTAGCATTTAATCTCAATATCAACACACTAAAGATCATTTCACAAATTTACACAAATGTATATAATGCTTAGAGATAACTTAGCCTAATACCTCACTGTAGAGATGAGGAAACTAGGACCCTGAGAAGCAGAGGGACTTATTTAAGGACACCACATTGCAATGGTGGAAAAGAGCAAAGACTAAAACTCAGATGTGTTGATCAAATATCAACACATAACAGTTGAAAAGAGATGATCATGCTTTATGATTTAATAACTTTACTTCACGAGCCATCAATGTGACTGAGTATATACAGTGTTTACTACTTAGTATAAGATTCCCAACGAAGATATCTCAGAGTAGTAATGAAACGTTTGTTCACTTACAGACGGTGATTTAGACATCAACAGTGAAGGGAGGCACATAGCTGGAGTTGTATTTCACCTATTTCATTTTTCTGACCAGATCCAAGTTTGACCAACAGTCACACTTTCTGATCGTATCCTGGCGGCACAAAGTTTCCTCTTACAAGAGGAAGGGGAACATGGTGTGTAAGGCTACTGTGACCGCCCCCCTCCCAACTTCTAGCCTTTTCACATATACCCCCAAATGTCTCCTCCTTCACAATGTCTGACAATTTTCTTTTTAAATTATAAATATTGTCTTCTGGAGAATTAACTGAAGAACTGTGTAAGACAGTCACACCTGGTCAATTGGCTAAATTAGAATGATTTCCTAACACCCAGCATTTGGAGAATGGAATGTGAACTGAGCTATTTCTGAGCATGGAACAACTTGCAAGTGCACTTGGAAAGTAAAAGAGATAAGGCCCTAGGAGAGCAGAGAGAAAGCAAGAAGTGGGATTAAAAAAAGGTGTGAAAGACTGATTTCACTTTGAAAATCTGTTTCTGGACTGGCCTCCCTTTGCCCGACGCCCAAGTGCTATGGTTTCTGACTGGCACATCCTGAATCTTCTCTGCCCTGCAGCGGTGAGAAAGGAACAAACCTGAGGTAACACCATGTTGGAGTAGCTTTAGCAGCTTCTCAAAGGACCCAGAAACAGCCGCTAACCTTAGAAAATGTATAGTCTAACAACAGAAATGGAGATGCACTTCAATCCCAATGCAAGAGAAGAAGTGCTCAGTGGCTTCAACCAGGAGAGCTTCAGAAAACCTGTGCTGGGAGGTCTGAAGAGAAGGACTACTTCCAGCTGCGAGTTTTAGGAAAAGTTTAGTGGAACAGGTGGCTTGTAAGGTGGGGCGTGGAAGAAGAGGGTATAGATGTCTATAAGGAAGAGAGAAGAAAAGGGAGCACTATTTCAGGCAGAAGAAATTGTGTGTGGTGGGGGGGGAGGCGTGGAGCACAGACCACGCATGCATGGGGAACAGCCAACAATCACATTTAGCTAAAAACAAAAGAACACAAAAAAACCAATGCTTCTCATCCTCAGTCTAATTTACTACCTATTATATAATTTTGAACAATAACTGAAAATAATGCTTAATGAGTTGTTCTATGAAAAGAAACCATTGTTAATACAAAAGTAATCCAACATTGCAAACTCCAGTATATTAATTATCACCCATTCTTTTATGCTAATTCCTTATGAAATATGCATATAATGAATACATGCTTTTGTTTGCACCTGTGAGTTTTCTAAAACTACTTCTGCCAAAGACTCCTATGGGCTTCCAATTCAGTATTATGATTCTAGTTTCCATTTTTCATAAATAGATTTTATTTCAAGCTTCACAGTCAACATTTCTTTAGCTTTGTACCTTTTTTACTTCCTAACTTTTCTGCATTCAACTACCAGTCAATTCCAATGTCGTCCTCTTCAAAATAATTGCCTATCTCCAATTTCACCTCTTTGGCCTTCCTACAGAGAATTTTCTGGCAGAATTACTTCTCTTTAACCATACTTCTATAAATAGTAGAGGATCCCAGTAGATCTTTACCATAAAACTATACATTATCACCCAAGTGACTTCAACCCACCTGTAATCACCCACAACATTATGTCAAAGTAGTTCATTCCCAAAGTTAAGACATCCCAACTTACTGTCAGGGAGCTGAACTTCTCTATACCGAACGAGCTGACTTGGAAGAAGAGGTTTTGTATGAGCATGTTCAATGAGGGTGTCTTCAACCATCTGCATAATTCCTAGTGCAGCCTGTGGAAAAAGGGCATGGCATATTATAAAACCACAAATGTTATCTTGTCTGTGAGAATAAAAATAGTATACTGGGTGGTGGCCCATGCAATATGAAAACAACACACTTGTGAAAGAAACTAGTTTATCATAAAAATGGATTTTTAAACATTAAATATATTTGATCCTATTCAAATGGATAAAAATTTAATTTGTCAATTGGCAATTGGTAGAGGTGAAGAAAAACAGACCCAGACCAGCATCAACAGCGATCTCAATGCTACGGGAAAAGGTACCACCTAAGCTGGAGAGGTACTGGTGATGGAAAGTTGGTCCCAAGTGAATGACCCTGACCACAAACACTTGGGGTTATAGCAAAGCAAAGGAAGTGAGTGAGCATATGGCTTTTTAAAAAATAAAACTGGGGTGTCTAGGTGGCTCAGTTGGTTGAGCATCTGACTCTTGGTTTCAGCTCAGATCATGATCTCAGGGTTGGGAGATGGAGACCCACACTGGACTACGTGCTCAGTGGGGTGTCTGCCTGAGATTCTCTCTCCCTCTCCCTGTGCCCCTCCCCCCACTCTCGTGCACTCTCTCTCTCTCAAATAAATAAATAAAATCTTTAATAAATAAATCTGACCTTAGTAAAAATTCCTGTCTCTGCCACTTATTAGCATCTGACCTTCGGCATACTGTTTTGGAGGCAATACAGCATAGTAGGGAAAGTGTGGGGTCTTTTGTTTTAAAGATTCTATTTATTCATTTGTGAGAGAGAGAGAGAGAGAGCGCATAACGAGGAGGAGCAGCAGGCAGAGGGAGAAGCAGGCTCACCACTGAGCAGGGAGCCTGAGGCGAGGCTCTATCCCAGGACCCTGGGATCATGACCTGAGCCAAAGGCAGACAACCAACTGAGCCACCCAGGCGTCCTGAAAGCACGGAGTCTTGAGACAGGCTGCCAGAATTCCAGAATGGGAATTCCAGAAACCTTTCCATGTGCTAAACATTTAGCATGTACCATTTAATTTAATCTTTAAACTCTAATTTGCAGATAAAAAAAACTGAGTACTGAGAGGTTAACACATTTTGGAAGAATAAGTATCTAGTATGTGGCAGAGTCAGTATTTAAATGCAGGCTGATTCCACACCATGTGCTCTTATCCACTACACAGCTCTACTGTCCTACACAGAGTAGGGGTAATTACTCCCATTTCCTCCTGTGACTGCACAAGACAGGCAAGAGCAGAGGAAGCAGCCACGAAAGTAGATCCAAAGTTAACCACCATGATTCTACTCCCTGATATGCTGTCCTATCTTCCTCCATAGAGCAGAGAAGTCAAGACTAACGTGCTTATAATCACACTGTGGTGGTGAATAGTCTTAGGCCAGGGTAAAGAAAATCTCTTACACTGGTCCATAAAAGTCTGCTAGAACCTCAACCACCCACCTGCTTTGTTATGTTTCCATGGAGAAGGGCTTCAATATGCAGCCGTGACAGGAGCTGAGGTATGAAGGCCTTAAGGCGAGGAAGGGTGACATCTGTAAAGGTGTAAAAAATAGTGAGTTCTGTCTATGAGGTTTCAAAAGAAACCACCCTGGGCTACTTGAAGACTTACAGAATAGTTACAAAAACATTACAGAGTTCTGTATACCCTTTACCCAGTTTTTCTGAATATTAAGATCTTTCCACACAGTACAATGGTCAAAACTAAGAAATTAACACTATTACAATATTAATCACTAACACAGTTATGTGCTAGTGCTGTAGGTTTCCTCTAATCTATAACAGTTCCCGTCTTTCCTTGTCTTTTATGACCCTAAGATTTTTGAAGAGTACTGTTCAGTTACTTTATAGAATGTCCTTTGAGTCTGTCCAGTGTTTTCCCATGGTTAAACTGAGCTTAACTACTCAACTACTAGGAAGAATACCACAGAGGTAATGTGCCCTTATCAACGCATCATATCAGGGAAACATGATGTTGATATGTTGTTGTCCTGATGATGTTAACACACACCATGTGGTTACAGTGGTGTCTCCCTGATGTCTTTACTGTGAGTGCACTGTTTTCATCTTTCAGTTATAACAGAGTAACTCATGTATGTTCTACAAGTAATCAGGTAAAGCCATCTGCCCATCGATGCTGACTTTTCCCACTGTGATTAGTAAATATTTATATGGGGGGAAATACACTTTGAGACTATACAAATATCCTGTTTTCCCTTACTCATTAATTTTAGCATCCAATGGTGCACATTGCCTGTATCAATTACTATTATGTCATCATAATAGTGATTTTCTGTTCCCCTCATTCCTTTTCCATGTATTGATGTGATTCTTCAATAAGAAAGAGTTGTCCCTTTTCCATTAGGACATCATACTAGTAACTGCTGCAGTGGATGCTAAAAACAGTGACTGAATTCAAAGAGAGACATGGGAAGGGAATTTAACCAGTGCCTACTATGGGTCTGTTGTTTTATACGTGTTATCTTATAAGCCTCAAACTATGCACTACTATCCCCATTTTAAAGGTGAGAGAACCAAAGTGAAGAAAATTTAAGTTTCCTTCCAAAGGCATCAAGCTAGGAAGTTGTAGAGCTGGCATTTGACCCCTGGTCTGACTAATCTTGAAGTGCACGCTTGTTCTCCAGACCCCGTGAGCACTCTCTGCAGATCTCTACCACAACACCTACTCTCTTTGCCTATACTGCAATGATCTGTTTACATTCAGGCTTGGCCACTAGACTGGAACTCCTTGATCCAAGAAACCCCATCTATAACTGATCATTTTTTATCTCAAGCACCTGAAGTCTAGGGCCTGCTGCACAGCAGTCGGTAAATGCTGTTGGACCAAACTGAACTCTGAGGTTCCTGCTACCGGCACCTGGACAGCTGACTGATTTACAGTCCTGAGGCAGCCAGCCTCTCACATTGAAATGTCTCCACATTAAGCCACGTTGACATTCCTGGACTACTATATGAGTATATACACACACCGCAACAAAAGGATTATTTATTTGAGCAGAGAATGTCAACCTAAAAAGTGCTTTCTCTATAAAAAACACATTTTAGGTTTCATATGCCTATGATATACTTTAGAGCTTATTCTGCTTAAAATTTATATACTGTCTGACCCAGAATCTAACAAAGGGGGGAAAAAATCCAAAACTTTTGCTTTTTGATTATGCTGAGTACAAGTTCAAGTTTTAAAACAGTTTTTAAATCAATTATGTGTTTTTTTAAAAAAAGGTAAAATTCTCACTCTAAACTAGACATGACTCAAACATTTTGCAAAGTATATTAAAATGCCAAATTAAAAATGCGTTAGTTCTAGTCAATGAACTTTAAAATCTATACGCCTACCCAATGTCTGAGGCAACCAATAAAATAATGTTGTCAGTACTCTGCTCTTGATTTGTCACTGAAGACATCAAAAGCATTATACTTACATAATAAGTATAAGTAAGGACTTATCATAAAAGGTCATTAAAAATTCAACAGTATTCTTTTACTGCTGAGCATGTGGGGGAAAAGATTAGTTAGTAAAGTAATACTGAGAAGCAAGACAGATAAAACAATAAAGGGTACTATCAGTCTACATTCTTTCCAATAAAATAATCCTAAGTAATTTCATTCCATTCACTAGGCATTCATTAGATGCAAACTGAGGACATACTTTATACTAGATACCAAATAAAGAGGATAAGAAGGCGGCATAATCATTGTCCTCAAGGAATTTAGGACTTTCAAGCAAAACCTCTGAAAACTATATTTAAGATTTTAGAAAAAAAGCAACAAAGGACGACACTTTAGGCTTTACACATTTTCCAGTTTTTACTGAACAGATCTAAAGATGCCTGAGCGCACTTCCTACATAGTAAGACTTTCAAGCTCAGTACCTTTATCCTCTTCTGAAAACTTCAACATTAACAAGGTAAGTGTTTTGGTCAAACCTTTAGTCACCTGCAGAAATCTATCAACGGCAATAACTAACTGCTACGGGTCCAGGCTGAAAGCAGCAAATGTGGCTACACCGCCTGAATATGAAAGCCACTTCGAAGGTCACCACTGTTTTTTATAAAAAACTGTAAGTTATTAGAAAGCATAAACACTAGATATCAGGATAAATCAAAATGATTTTAGAAAAAATGAAGAAGGTTATAAGTAGAAAAAGTCTCACCATCCAGGGCTTCCTTTAATTCATCCTTCGTCCAGGCCACTTCAGTCATCAGCAGGCGGAGGTAGTACATGGCGTGCTGGTGAGGCTGCTCGGCTCGGAAATTGTTAAGAGAGCGCATATACTAGTGAAGGGAGACATGGGTTCGTTAATTTTATAAGTCCTCAAATTCACTTAAAAAGATCAACTATAATCAAACTTCATTCTGCATAAATCCTGTGTTACTGGGATGCAGGAATATTTGCTTCCTTCTACTTTTGGAAATGAGGTAATTTAGAATGGGGCTTACTTAAATACTCTCTGATCCTTAAATTAAAGGGTATGTTGTTTTTTTTTTTTTGTCTGGGCTGCTGCTTTATCCCCAGCACCTGACATGTGGTCTAAGTGTCCTCACTATGGGACATCTTTCACCCTCATAAGTCCCCAGTTTTCAGGGCCTGCATCTCTTGGTATCCTTCGATTCTGTACCACAAGGCCATTCCAAAAGTCTCTATGAGCAAGCAGCATGTCCACTTATATACAAAATACTGGATCTTTATCTGAAAACTACATTTAAAAATGGTAATTTTTCTTCTGGTGTACAATTAAGGTCACAGTTTGGCTTTTAAAATAGCTATCCATCCCATATTTCCATTATCAGGCCAACTGTGAGTTGAGTTTCAGTGGAAGACACATCAAGCCTAAATAGTCTGCCCTAATGTGACAAGGTTCTCATGGCAGGAAGACCTCAGTCTGCAGAATCATGTGTCCTTCTGAAGTGAAGAGTGGATGAAACTTTCAAGGGGTCCCTCATAGCTACTAGGTCCACCTCAGGCTTCTCTCTGAAAGTCAGTGCTGCAAACTTCCCAGCTCTTGAGGGTCAGGTGTCCCTAAGTCACCCAGGGTCCTTTTCTGGGTAGAGCACAGGACTTAGCAAAGACAGAGTGAGAGGACTGCCATAGCGTTAGTAGTGCTTCTCCTCCTGTCCTCTCAGAAATGTTCACAATAAGACAAAATTACCACCTTATGAACAACAAGATCACAAAAATGAGTTCAGAAACTTACTGCCTCTTTGATAATTTCAAATCTTTTTTCATCAATCTCAAAGGTAGCCATTTTCTCAATAATCTTCTTTAGCAAAATCGGCTGCTTATCATTGTAACCTTTCACCGAGAGCTACAAAAAAGAGTTCAGGGTATTAGAAGTCTAAAAATATCACGAAAAAACTTCCAAATAAACACCTTAAGCTTGATTTTTAAACACTGAGAAAATCCCAAAGCCAGGTATATTAAAATAAAAGTGAAGGAGAATTCAATTAATTTATCTTCTCATAAATATAATTTAACTTAGGAAGAGAACATTAACCATCTTTATTTACTAATAACCCAAAAGCCTAATTTTGCTATTCCTACATGAAGTCGACAATAAGAAAACTCACCTGACGCCAAACTACAGCAGAACACACCACATACCAAAATTCAAGTTCTCATTAAATCAAAATTAACTGCAGAATGTGTTTTAGGTTTAATCTTCAAAAATAACTTCTAAGGAATGGCAGGCTTAAAGTTTTTATAAACGTGGTAAGAAGGTAAAAATCACCAGTAGTATCATCTAGCCAACTGTTAGGTATGTCTCAAAATTGTTTATATTTAATTATTTTTTTAAAATCATCTTTGGTGAAATTAGGCGGCCCCAGTTTTGTGTGTGGGTGTATATATTTTTGTGGCACTTTGCCATTTTTGTCATTCAATGTTGCCCAAAAAGGATGCATACATCTCACCACTTGCTTGTTTGATGAATTCTCCCGATGTATCAAAAGCCAATGGCAAAACAGATGTGCTGTGAAGACACACAGTCTGTACTATCAGGACTTTTGCCTTGGGACAATTTAATAGTCTCCAAAAGCTAACCCTGGAAAAGCAGGGGATGCCTATTATTATATTTCCACATGGTGGCACCCTCCGCAATAGAGGACACACTGCAACTGGAATACCTATAAAAGCCTCTACCTAATACAAAATGATAGACAAGAACCTCAGGAGTGAGGCCATGAAGAGCACATCATGTACCACGGGAACCGGAATGACAACTAGCAGAAAGCTCATTTTGTCATAAATTAAAAATTATTTTAATGGTAATATGCTACTAAAACTCAATAGCAAAAAATCAACAATAGATTCTTACTTTTCTATTTGGAGTTTATTTTGATCTCTGAGCTTCAAATTTCCCTAGACTCTGAAAATGGTTAGGTATGTACACACATATTAAATAAAAGCTACTGGAAATTTTACTTGTGTTAAGAAAAAAAAAAAAAAAAGCACTACAAAATAAAACTTTAAAACCCTAAAATCTTTTGTATAAGAATTTACCAAGAGGAGTACGAGTACACAGCACATGCTCTCATTTTAGTTGTTACTAAAACATACGCTATTTTTCAAGAACAGTGCAAATGAATGTGTGCCATAGAAAGGATGTTAATTTGGAAATGAGATTAAAGTTTGGAAACACATCAGAAATAATTTCAGGAGAAAAAACCTAGTTATTTCTTGGGATGTTTTTAATAATGCTTATTTTAAAACACACTTAAAAGTAGTTAATGGTGCATGCTACAAAATAAATTAAATGAAAACATCAAATGTATTTGACCACAGGAGCTTTCTACTGCTGTCAGCAAAAATAAAGGAAACTTATTAGGAGTGAAATTCAGGCACCACAACAATAACTACAGCTATTTTTCACTTACAGATGTTAATACACTCAAGCACATGGAAAGAACAACATGCCTTCAGAGTTAATATGTTAAACATTTCAAGCAGAGGAACATGCAAATAAATGTAGCACACATACACATTCACAAATTGCACTAAACTCTACTGAATCATTCATTAGTGGAACTACTACTAATTTGAGTTCTTCAATCATTAAAAAGGTGCAAGGAAAAAACCATCAACCTTCTTGTTTAAAAATGCAGAAGTTAATAGTTTTCCCAAGCTCAACATAATGCTTAAACGGTGTGGCGCCTTTTCTTTGGTTTTCATTTTACTTACAAGTATTGCATTCATTCCTGATGCAATGCCATAGCTCAAACCTGAGAGGCGTGCTGCATATGTATACTCTTTTAAATCATCCTTCAATAACCTGATAAACAGGTATGTCATGTTGCAATGGAGAGGATCAGCATAAATGTAGCGACTAACAAAAAGAAAAACAAAAGAAATGCTTTGATACCTCAAGCAGTGGCATGGTAATGAAGAAACATGACCGAAGAGTATGGATATGCAGCCTCATGATCTGAATTTCTAGGGAAACAGAATCGGCCAACCTTATGTTTTACAATGGCAGGAAGACATCATTCTGTTGTCAAAGACCAAGATTTCACATAGAGAATGGGTGTGATCTAAACCTCAATCAGGGTCCCATTTTGTTTGAGGAGAAAAAATATGATAATCTGATGAAAGATGTTAAAAAAAAAAAAACAGAAATCAAAGAAAATTTGCATAATGTGAATGGAATCACTGAATACTTAGAATAAGAGCTAACTGAAAAATTAAATGATGAGAAAATATGATTAGCCATAAATATTTTTTTAAAAAGAAATTAAACTCATACCCTCAATCAAAAATGCTTCCATCAAATCAATACAAAAAAATGTTGATGAGTGGAAGGCTCTAAGACGTGGGTACTTACATACATCCCATAGATGGTATTTTGGAGGTCATAGCTCAAGCCTGCTAGCTCTGCTGCATATGCATACTCGTTGAGTGAGTCTTTGAGGAGCTCAAGGTACAAATAGGCCATGTTACAGTGCAAGGGGTCCACATAAGCAAATGGGCTGGAAGAAAATGTTGACAGTAAAATAGCTGATTTATTACTTCCCAATGTGATGTGGCCTTTCGAGATGGATCAAGAAACTGAACATCGGTTAATACCATTTCCTGAAGATATGGTTTGAATTCTTGAGTCTGTTCTTCTCAGGAGGCAAAAAAATACAAGATGTCTGAAAAAGAAGCCTGAAATATGCCATGTGTGCTGGTGGTGGTGAGGAGGGAGAAGCAACTGTTTGCCCCAGATGGTGTGTGGCCAGATGGGCAAGTTAGAAATTCAGGGCAGGTACAGAGTGGGAACAGGCCAAAAGGCATGCCTGTGTTAGGCTAAAAGAAGGAGGCATAATGGGGGATCTGGCTGGCTCAGTTAGAAGGGCACATGACTCTTGATCTCGGGGGCGTGCGCTCCAGTCCCACACTGGGTCTTATTGAAGATGAAAAATAAATTAAAAAAAAAAAAAAAAAGAAAGAAAGAAGAAGGAGGCATGGCCAACAGAGCTCATCGGGCATTTGCAAGTCCTCCTCCCTCTAAGCAAGCCACACCCTGGGGGGACATGAGTACGAGACTGAGAAGTTTGTGTGCTGTGATTTTTCAACTTAAGAAAAACGGAGACCTGTGAAATGTGAGCTCATCTCTGAGCTTCCCCCTAAACCAATAAAGTTACAGCACTGTCAGTAAAATAATTGATAATTCCCACCATATGACTGCAGACAGAGCTAGGAAAAAATATTAAAATTAAAAAAAATACTTAAGAAGAGCAACCAAAATGAGGAAACAATCAGAGTGCAAGAGCTAAATAGGCCACAGATATCACCTAACTTGAATCATCTCCCAAATAAGAAACACAGCTTTTCACATGTCACCTGGGCTGGTAGTGGCAGAATTAGTGACCTGCTCACTCAATTATATGACACTGCTTACCTTTATGACAAACAAGTAAGAGTCATTCACTCAACAAACGTGTATCACACGCTTACTACTGTTATACACGGAAGCAGGTACGGCTCTAAAGAGCCTAGTGCTGGGGTCTTCTCTAGGTACTGGGAATAAAATCAGGCAAAGTCACTGACCTGACAGAGTTTAATAGTATAGTTGGAGGAGAGAATAAATTTTAATAAATCGAGTGGGGATAGTGCTATGAAAAAAATTAAGCAGGGTAAGAGGAATAGGAATGAAGGGTGGTGGTAGTAAGATGAGACGATTGCTAATTTACATAAGATAGTTAATCAATGCCTCTCTCATAAGGTGACATCTGGGCCTAGACCTGAAGGAAGCAAAGGAGCAAGCTCTGGGGACATCTGAGTAGGGCAGGTTGAGGAAACAGCCAGTGCAAAGGACCTGAGACCAGGTGCCTGCTTGGCTTGTTCGGTAGCAAATTAGTTTCACTCTATCTGTAGCACAGTAAATACAACTAATGTACTGACAGCAAAGGTAACAATTTTATCAAAGCTGATAATGAAGCAAAAATAGAAGAGGCTTAGCCATTAAGAGAATTAAAATCAAAGAGAAAATTCTATAACTACATAAACATTCTCCATCTGGAAAATCTAAATGGATGCTCTGTCACTGAATTTTTTAAAGTACTGTATTATATATATGACAATTATAGTACTGTATATAGTACAATTAAAGTACTGTATTATATACATGACACACTTCCTTCTTTAAGCAAACAACTGCTCAGAAACTCACAGCACAATTCACAAAAGCAAAATTATCAAATAAAAGAGAATCTAGGAAGGGCTTAGCCCCATAGGCACCTATGTGCCAATTTCAGGTGGAAATGAAAAGCCAGAAAAAGTAAAGTCTGGGAGCTCAGAGCCATATGGCTCAAGCTTAGAATGCAATTCCATTAAGTGTCCTAAAATGCTGCATGCACAGCAGCTGTGCTGGTAAGCTGTAAGAGAGAACATGATTCAACTGCAATGCTTAAATTCTGGTTCATTTGTTAATTAAAAAAATATTATTTTGTATTCAGGTGCGATATGCTTAAATACGGATCAGAGTTTTTAAAACTATAACTAAATATGCATAATATAATCCTATTTCTCAAAATACTAAAAGGTGTACACATACAGAAAATGTCTTGAAGAATATACAAGAAACCTAACAGTGTGACCTCTAGGAAGAGCAGAACACGGAGAGAGGAACTTTCGGGAAGCAGACGTTTTTAATTCTAAGAACTGCACAGGGTAGTGTAAAGAATGCAAAAATATCAAATGGGCTTTCAAAAGATAAAGAAATTCATAATCATAGAAGTCAAATGGGAAAGTAGTAACAAGCTGCTTGGAATGTTACAAATATCACTCTGAATATCAAAAAATAAAACCAGCTTTGTAATGCTCTCTACCAACAATAAGTCATAGCTGGACAGTTCATGTTTAGTGTGAAAAGTAAACAATCTCAGCAAGCTCCAGGTAAGTCCATGAATCTCGTGCTATAAAATACTATGTTTACATCCCCCTACAAGCTCAGCTGTACATGTTGGTGAAATACTAATTTTCTATTTAGAGTTTCTTTTTCCCTATTCCAAAACATTTAAAACGCATTTAGTTTTAATTTCATGTCAAGTCGATCAAATAAAAATTAGTGAATATTATTACATGATGATAGGTTTATTTCATAAACACACACCACTGAATTTTAAATAAAAAATTATGAACTATAGGGGCGCCTGGGTGGCACAGTCATTAAGCGTCTGCTTTAGGCTCAGGGCGTGATCCCGGCGTTCTGGGATCGAGCCCCACATCAGGCTCCTCCGCTGAGAGCCTGCTTCTTCCTCTCCCACTCCCCCTGCTTGTGTTCCCTCTCTCGCTGGCTGTCTCTCTATTTAAAATAAATAAATAAAATCTTTAAAAAAAAATTATGAAGTATAAACTCACAAAGCAAAATTTGAACTGGATGATATACTTTACTATACAAATAAATAAAAGGAAACAGAGATGAACTGTAGATTTATATTGAGAAATCATTCCAACAGTAGTATTCATAAATGTTACTAAACATGTTCTTCCGTTTTAATTAAATCATTATAAGTGACCATGCCAAGAACAGAGAAAACAATATCTAAGGGCTTCAGATGTTTAAAGGCTGAAAAAGACCGTTTAGTAACTACTACTTCCTCCTCTGGGCAAGTTTCAGGAATACAAAACCGAAACTACAAGAGAAAACACCCTCAATTATTCAATCTTTCCTGTATGAAATTTCTGGGTGAGCCTACAGCCTCCCCAGACTCCAAAGCCCTGAAGGCTAGGAATGTCCTCCTAATTGCTAACATAAATCATATCAGTTAAAGGGTGTGCTCATCAGTGCAAAGGAAGAACTGACAACCTTGACTCTTACAATAACCCTTACCAGCAGCAGCCCTCCCTGGTCTGGGCTACATAACTCTAGTTCCTTTCATTTCTACAAATGGGTCCTCCCGGAAGCAAAGAAAACTTTTAGGAATGGGATTGTTGATTTTTGTAAGAAACTTTTTAGCTAGATTCATTTTACATACCTGAAAAATTCAAAGTTGAGACAAGCCTTTGGCAAGAAAAACTTATCATCTTGTTTGAACCAGAGTTTGCTCATTGCTGTATCCTGTGATGGAGAAACAATTTGGTTAATAAAACATGGGCACATTCGGCAAAAAGCTCAATCAAACCACTCTTCAACAGGAGTAGGACAGAGGCAATGTTGACAGCTTCACGGCCTTGAAGCATACTCAGAGGGTCACCGGGTGGGAAGGTGAAGAGAGAAAACTGCCGATTCTGGTAGCAGAGAGAAATCAAATCACCCTTCTGTCTCCCCTGGGTGACGGAGATGGGGACACAGCAGAGGAAGAGATAAACTGGAGAAGCCAATACCAACTGTCCTATCCCAGTCTTTCTGAACACTTGCAGAGAGACACAGGAGTCCTTAGCGGGATGTGGCAGCCAGCCTCCAAGGTGGGCTACAGCAATCCCTGGCTGTTGGCATTCACATCCCGGGACAGTCACCTCTCCCACAGTGAACCAGGATTGGTCTATGTGAGCAACAGACTATGACAGAAGTGATGGCATGGTACCTCTGAAATTAGATTCTAAAAGACATTGTGGCTTCCATCTTGATCACCCACTTTCTCTCTTGAATCACTCACTTTGGAGAAAGCCAGCTTCCAAGTCAAACAACTCTATTGAGAGGCCCATGTGGTGAAGAACTAAGGCCTGCCAACAACACAA
This sequence comes from Ailuropoda melanoleuca, assembly GCF_002007445.2. Taxonomy (NCBI): domain Eukaryota; kingdom Metazoa; phylum Chordata; class Mammalia; order Carnivora; family Ursidae; genus Ailuropoda; species Ailuropoda melanoleuca. The sequence continues at coordinate 95,462,019 of NC_048223.1, forward strand.
CTAAATTTCAGAGACTAAAGCCCCAGCCAACAGTTTGACTATAACCTAATAAGAGACCCTGAACCAAAATTATCCAACTAAGCCACTTTCAGATTCCTGACCCTCAGAAACTGCATAGAGATAAATGTTTTAAGTTCCTAAATTTTGGAGGAATTTGTTATTTAGTAATAGATAACACAGCCAGAGATGAACAAATAAGCCACTACTTTAACTCTCCAGTTCACTCACACTGTATTAAAAACTCTTGAAACTGACAAGAGATATAAATGTTCTCCTTAGTTTACTTTGAGAAGACCTATTTAAACAACAAATAATAGGAGAGGTAAACAAGCTTTCTCTTTGAATAACCTAACCTATAACTCATTAAAATGTCATTTTTTTCTTCTCAAACTTTTAATTTAAATTCTACTTAGCTAACATACAGTGCAGTGTTAGTTTCAGGAGCAGAATTCAGAGACTCATCACTTACATACAACACTCAGTGCTCATCATAACGAGCGCCCTCCTTAATATCCATCACCCATCTAGCCCATCCCCCTCCCACTTCCCTCCATCAACCCTCAGTTTGTTCTCTATCTTTAAGAGTCTCTTACGGTTTGTTTCTCTTTTTAATTTTTACTCCCTCCTCCCCCCGTATGTTCATCTGTTTTATTTCTTAAATTCCACATATGCATGAAATCATATGGTATTCTTCTCTAACTTATTTCACTTAGCAGAATACCTTCTATCTCCATCCACGGAGTTGCAAATGTTTTTGTTTCATTCTTTTTGATGGCTGAGTAATATTTCATTGTACATACATGCCACATCTTATTTATCCATTCATCAGTCAATGGACATTTGGGCTCTCTCCACAGTTTGGCTATTGTTGATAACGCTACTATAAACATCGGGGTGCATGTATCACTTCGAACCTGTATTTTTGTAACCTTTGGGTAAATACCTAGTAGTGCAATTGCTGGATGGTAGAGTAGGAACCTCCATACTGTTTTCCAGAGCACCAGTTTGCATTCCCACCAACAGTGCAAGAGGGTTCCCCTTTCTCCACATCCTTGCCAACATCTGTTGTTTCTTGTGTGGTTAGCCATTCCAACAGGTGTGAGGTGTTATCGTGGTTTTGATCTGTATTTCCCTAATGATGAGTGATGTTGAGCATCTTTCCATGTGTTTGTTAGCCATCTGTATGTCTTCTTTAGAAAAATGTCAATTCATGTCTTCTGCCCATTTCTTAGCTCGATTATTTGTTTTTTAGGTGTTGAGTTTGATAAGTTCTTTAAAGATTTTGGATACTAACCTTTCATCAAATATGTCATTTGCAAATATCTTCTCCCGTTCTATAGGCTGCCGTTTAGTTTTGTTGACTATTTCCTTCACTGTCACAGAAGCTTTTTATCCTGATGAAGTCCTAATAGTTCATTTTTGTTTTTGTTTCCCTTTCCTCCGGCAACATGTCTAGCAAGAAGTTGCTGCGGCCGAGGTCAAAGAGGTTGCTGCCTGTGTTCTCCACTAGGATTTTGATGGCTTCCTGTCTCACATTTAAGTCTTCCATCCATTTTGAGTTTATTTTTATGTAAGGTGTAAGAAAGCAGTCCAGTTTCATTCTTTTGCATGTGGCTGTCTAGTTTTCCCAATACCATTTGCTAAAGAGACTGTCTTTTTTCCAGTGGATATTCTTTCCTGCTTTGTTAAAGATTATTTGACCATATAGTTGTAGGTTCATTTCTGGGTTTTCTACTCTATTCCACTGACCTATGTGTCTGTTTTTGTGCTCGTACCATACTGTCTTGATTACAGCTTTGTAATACAGCTTGATGTCCAGAATTGTGATGCCTCCAGCTTTGCTTTTCTTTTTCAGGGTTGCTTTGGCTATTCGGGATCTTTTGTGGTTCCATACAAATTTTAGGATTGCTTGTTCCAGCTCTGTGAAAAGTGCTGGTGGTGTTTTGATATGGATTAATATTAAATGTGTAGATTGCTTTGGGTAGTACAGACGTTTTAACAATGTCTATTCTTCCAATCCATGAGCACAGAATGTTTTCCCATTTCTTTGTGCCCCCTTCAATTTCTTTTATAAGCGTCTATAATTTTCAGAGTACAGACCTTTTACCTCTTTGGTTAGGTTTATTCCTAGGTATCTTAGGGTTTTTGATACAATTGTAAATGGGATCGATTCCTTGATTTCTTTTCCTGCTGCCTCATTACTGGTGTATAGAAATGCAATAGATTTCTGTACACTGATCTTATATCCTGTGCCTTTGCTGAATTCACGTATTAGTTCAAGCAATTTTTGGTGGAGTCTCTTGGGTTTTCTACATAGAGTATCATGTTGTCTGCAAATAGTGAAAGTTTGACTTCTTCCTTGCCAATTTGGATGCCTTTTATTTATTTTTGTTGTCTTGATTGCTGAGGCTAAGACTTCCAGTACTATGTTAAATAGTCTTGTTTCTGACCTTAGAGGAAAAGCTCTCAGTTCTTCCCCATTGAGGATAGCTGTGGGTATCCCCAATGATGTCAGCTGTGGGTCTTTCATATATGGCTTTTATGATGTTGAGGTATGTTCCATCTATACCTACTTTGTTGAGGGTTTTTATCAAGAATGGATACTGTATTTTGTCAAATGTTTTCTCTGCATCTACTGAGAGGATCATATGGCTCTTATCCTTTCTTTTATAGATGTGTGTATCACATTGATTGTGAATACTGAACCATCCCTGCAGCCAAGGAATAAATCCCACTTGATCGCGGTGAATGACTCTTTTAATGTACTGTTGGATTAAATTTGCTAGTATCTTGAGAATTTTTGCATCCATGTTCATCAGAGATAATGGCATATAATTCTCCTTCTTAGTGGGGTCTTTATCTAGTTTTGGGATTAAGATAATGCTAGCTTTGTAGAAGGATGTGGAAGTTTTCCTTCTATTTCTTTTTGGAACAGTTTGAGAATAGGTATTAACTCTTATCTAAATGTCTGGTAGAATTCCCTTAGAAAAAGCCATCTGGCCCTGGACTTTTGTTTATTGGGAGATTTTTGATTACTAATTTAATTTCTTTGCTTATTATATGCCTGTTCAGATTGTCTATTTTCTTCCCATTTCAGTTTTGGTAGTTTGTATGTTTCTAGGAATTTATCCATTTCGTCCACATTTTCCGGTTTGTTGGCATATAATTTTTCATAATATTCTCTTATGATTATTTGTATTTTTGTGGTGTTCATTGTGATCTCTCCTCCTTCATTCATGATTTTATTTATTTGGGTCCTTTCTCTTTCCTTTTTGATAAGTCTGGCTAAGGGTTTATCAATTTTATTAATTCTTTCAAAGAACCAGCTCTTGGTTTTGTTGACCCATTTTGGTTTGTTTGTTTGTTTATCATTTATTTCTCCTCTAATCTTTCTTATTTCCCTTCTGTTGGCTTCAGGCTTTATTTGCTGCTCCTCTTCTAGCTCCTTTAGGTATAAGGTTAGCTTGTATATTTGAGACTTTTCTTGCTTCTTGAGGAAGGCCTGTATTGCAATATACTTCCCTCTTAGGACTGCATTTGCTACATCCCCAAAATTGTGGACTATTGTGTTTTTTTATTTGTCCAGAAAAAAAAACAAAAACAAAACAGCAACAAAAAACTAGATCCTAGGTATGTTTTGGTCTGCTTGTCAAAAGAAGCTAGAGCCTATTTCCGCTAGAGCTGAAGTTCTGCAGCACTTTATGATCAGTAGACTTGGTACATGCAAGGGGTTTGTGCTGGTCTTGTGGGGGAAGGGCCTGCTATACTCCTCAGGCCTATCTGCCCTTGTACGGACGCACCTGCATTGGGGGGGGGCGGGGAGTTGGTGTAAGTGGCTCCAATCTCCACCTGCTCACTGAGATCAGTCAGTGTTGATGGGGTGGGGGTGGTGGGAAGACCGGGGGATATGGCTTCACTATGCTCTCTTATCCCTGCAGCAGAAAGCTCATGCCCACCAATCATTCAGGAAGCCCTCACAGAACAGCAAACAATCATCCCTCTTGTGCCCCAGCTTCTGTCAAATCCCTGCCTTCAGCCTGTGTTCAAGCTGTTTCATCTCAGCGCACAGCTGGGTTTCTAAACTCCTAATTTTAGGGACTCCTGCGGCACCACCCCGCACTGATCCTCTGGGGGAGGATGTCTCCCCACTTTTGCTGCTTGCAGCCAGTCCCAAGAAAGTGGTCGCAGGACTGTGAAGCAGTTCAGAGTTTATGGCAAAGCAGAACCAAAAGTAGGCACTAAGACTCCCTGCCCTCAGCTGGTATCCCTGCTCCTATGCCTGGAAGAGTGCAGCACATTGATGCCACCCTTTCTTCTGTCCATGGAGAGGCCTTGCTGCCACTCCTAAATGCACTCCAAACAGGGGAAGTGCTTCCCCCTGCGACCCAGGGGATCCTCAGACTACACTGTCCACTCCCAGGTGTCTGCCCTCCTTCCCACAGGAGCACCACTAAGCCAGGCATGACCCTGGTGGTGCGAGACTTCTAAGTAGGGCTCCCTCCCTTCCACAGCCCCCACAGTTCTTAACTCCCCCAAATCAACTCTCCACGGCTCCTACCTTCCACAATTCTACCTGTACACTTGCAGTTTTGTTTTCTCAGTCCTCAGACTGATTTCTTATGGTGTTCAGAATGATCTGATATTTATCCAGCTGTGTTTGAGGGATGAGGCAAGCTTAGGTCCCCTTACTCCTTCGCCATCTTAACTCCTCCCTTAAAATGTCATTTTTAAAGAAAAATGGTTGTCTAGTTAATAACCTAGTTGCTTGAGATAAATTTCAAGTTTCTAAACACTAACTCTCATCTCACTGCGTTAATCTGAATGTTAGGTCCTTTGAAGAAAAGAAAAAGAAAGATGTATGTCTACTATGGTGAGTTTAGAAAGAGAATTTAGGAAAGAAGATGTGCAGTAATAATTTGATCCATTTTTCTACACAATTTACTCAAGGTGTGAAAAAATGACACAAAAAGAACATTCTGGGGGGGAAAAAAAGCCCCATTTCTCAATCACCATTCTCACTAGCTTATTAACTTCCTAAATTCCTTGTTCTCATCAATTTCCTAAAGCCATTCTAACAAATTGAGCATTATTTTTAAGGGTAGGAAATCCAACAGCTTCCCTTGGATATGCCCTCTTGCAGGGTTTAGAAATTCTCTTTATCTCTAACTTTCATGATGCGGTGCAAATCAACTTCTTTACTCAGTCTTCAGTGAATATGGAAAGTACGCTGAAAACTTTCAGATTTGTGGTTGAAATCCAGACTTAACTTTCTTTTCTGCAAAGAAAATACCCTAGATTCTGAATTGTTTAGTAGTTTGTTTGCTTTAACTTTTCTAGCCTTTTAATATTCCTTGCAGTAATTCTTTCTACAACTTTCTGGTAGCTCTTAGGATATGAGCCCCCAAACCCAACATAGTACCAAATGCAAGAAATCATGTCTCCAGTTCCTTCTGAGTGTAATAGTTGTATCCACTATATTTAAAAATCACCGATTCTAACATGTTACCTTAATAAGAGAAGGGTATGGTGTCGCTTCTTTTTCTAACGATAAAATCTCAAAATCTGTAGGAATAAATTCATTCTTTGTTGGAAGTTTAAATTTCCCATTCAGGTCAGCATTTTGCCATTTCTGGATGAAAAACAAAAAACACACACAAAAGCAATAAAGTTGGATTCAAAAGTTTAAAATAGTCCTTTTGCTTAATATCTAGGCAAATATTAAGGGGATAAATGTTATACAGCTTTTCTTTTCCACTCCCAAGATCCACTGATGGCTTTTCGTGAAACTTGAGCTGGTCTCTCTGTTACTAATCAAGATTTTGTACTTATTCATCTTTCCTCTTTACATATTTCCAAAATGGCCAGGTGAGGCTAAGGGCCAATCTGTGACTACAGAAACCTGAGAGACCACTTGGTCCATATGAAGATCGCGTTGGCTTTAGCTCCTTAATAAAGGAAGAATAATCTGTACAGGGATATATTCCTGCAACTGGTAGATAATAGGTCATTTACAAAAGAAATAAACTTTCAGAAGCACTAAGTTACCTCCATGTATGCCCTGAAAGCTAGACTAAAGAGGCTTCCTTCACTTCAGTACTGCTCCTTAAGGCCTGGTCCACAACTGTCCCAGATGATCACGTGAATCTCTAGGTAAACCAGTAATTCAAGCACAAGGTCAAGAAAAAGAGGAGTCTAAGCCTGGGTTGTGCAACACGGTTGATACAACCTGCAGGTTGGATGTGCTCGATGAGCTAGTTCTAAAAGCTAAGTGGGACAGATCACAGGTCAGTGATTGTTGAATTCTTATTTATAAGACTTCATTATTTAAAAAAAAAAAAAAAAGCAGCCAAGTGCCAATAATCCCGGGTTCAGTAATGTAGCCTCCAGATGATCTAGCACAGCCTTGCTGCTTCTACAGTTCTATTTTGGTCCCAGAGTTTATGTTTTTTGGCACTGGGATGGTGGGGATCTTGGCCGTATTATGAATAGCAGCTTAGGTCTCCCAAATGGCCAAATAGTAGGGGCTGGGAAACAGTAAATAATTTCACTGCTAAGCTCCCAGATAAATTGGGGTTGTTTTATTTTTAATTAAGTAAGCTCTACGCCCAATATGGGGCTTGAACTCACAATCCTGAGATCAAAAGTCTTATGCTCTACTGACTCAGCCAGCCAGGCGCGCCCCCCAGATAAATTTGTTTAAAAAACATTCCTATTTAGGGGGCGCCTGGGTGGCTCAGTCAGTTAAGCGTCTAACTCTTGGTTTAGGCTCAGGTCATGATCTCAGGATCGTGAGATAGAGCCCCACATCAGGTTCGTTCCCTCTCCCTCCCCCCGTCCCTCCCTCCACTTGCATACTCTCTCTCTAAAATAAATAAATAAATAGATAGATAAATAGACAGATAAATAAAATCTGTAAAAAAAATTCCCACTCGGGGCAGGTTTGCTGTCATCAGAGTTTGGTGAATAGGGTTTCTCTTTTGTTTTAGGATTAATTCATGGGAGATCAGCATTGCTCACAGTTTAGCTAGATGGATATTTTCATATACGAAAGGGCTCCAATGTTCTCTTGTGCTGTGAATAGGTCAGAGAAGGACCAGCAATGATTTTCTGAAACTACTTCTTCTTTTTTCTGTATTACACAGGTACACTTAAGAAATGTTCATTACTCAACTTTAACTAGAATTGAGTCAGAGCAAGGCTTTCTGGTGTCTTCCCACAGATAAGGGACACAATCTCAAAGATATGGTGACAATGAAAACCAAAAACAAAAAACAAACCAAAAAACTAGACAGTAGGTAAGACTCAAAAAACAAAAATTGGACTACTAATGTATGGGATAGCAAACTATCTAAACACACCTGTTTTGAAACAAATTCTAATTTCCTTACACAGACAAAAAGAGCAATGAGACAATATGAGGCATACGATACAGCATCTCCTGAAGTGAAGACAGCATGAATCCCAGAGACTGTTCCCACCTGTACACAAAGCACGACCGTGAGGCCTTTGGAGCTCTTGTATCTGTCTTTCATGCTCTCTACTTCCATCTCTTCTTGCCTGTTCTGATGCCTTTGCTTCTCTGTGTACTTTGGACTTCAATGATCTTTGACTGCATGAAGCTGGGAGTCTGCTGTCAGCCCTGCTGACCTAACAGACACATGAGAAGGTGGCCACAGTGCCATTTCTTCATGCAAAAACCTCAGCTCCAGCTCGCCAGCTCCTTGTTCCCTTTGCTCAGGACAGTACAGACAGCTGCGAGCCATCATTATTGATGCTCGGGGCCGTGAGTTGATTGATCCGGAGAGCTCATGCTCTCACGTGTCCCTCACACATGAAGTTTATTCACAGATGAGCAAACCCTACCTTAATGACTTCATCTGGTACAGCTTCTTGCTTGTACTGGGTTCCGTACCACTCTTCTGTGCGGTCAGTTTTTCCTTCAAAGGACTTGGAAACTATTGCAACCCTAAAGGTAAGCAGAAAAAACAAACACTATAAACTCCTCCTGTATACATACATTTATACAACCTGAGTCATGAAAATGTAAATAATATCCAAGAACATGGTGGGTATCTAAGACCCAGTAAATCCAATAAGGCTTAGTCAAAACAGGCAATCAAGTATAGAGGTTTCTGACCGTGGTCTCTGTTACCCTTGGGTTAGAGCCCTTCATTTTTAATATGAAAAACTGAATGCAGGACTCTTGTAGGTAATGCTACTGACTAAAATTTTAAAAGAAGAGTAGCTAGGGAAAAAATGGAACAAAGTGAGTTGAAAAACAGTCTTTAAAAAAGCAAAACAAAGTATTCCTTCCCAGGAACAGCTGAGACCCAGGGTTAACAAAAATGGCTATAAAGCCCCACCCTTGTTGGCTCATCCAGATATCCAAAAAACCAAACACACTTTTATTATTATTTGTTAAGTTTGCGCTCTACGGTTTTTTCCCTGCCAGAGACTACCATCAAATACATCTAGTACATGTACATTGGCCTTCGTAAAGGAAACAAGACCAAGAAACACCTCTCCTATGTTCTGGTTTGTTAAAAGCTTTCATTGATGAGCAGACAGAATAGCCCAGAAGAGAAGTCAGAAGGAAAAAAAAAAGTTCAGGGAGAGAGGGTAGAGATAAAATGACGTCAAAAGATATGTGAACAGAAGATTTACAAGAAGAGTAGCAAAAGCAGTTCTTTCTGTACCACAGCAGAACTCCTGTCCCCGTGCAGGGTCACCAGGGACATTTCTGCCTCTGCCACCTTGTAATTATCAAAGTGGGAATCACTGCTTTCCTCTCAGCAGACTCGATGCCAGCCTGGGACCAATCCTATTTGAATCCTATGTGGATAAAGAAGCTCTAGGCCAAGAGCTTTGATGGCTTGCCATGAAGTCAGTCCTGTCACTGATCCCACTTCTCCTTAATGTCTCAATTCAAATAACAAGGTCTATGTTTGTTCCTACTTGTTCTTACCCATCCTCTCAGAGGTTTGGTTCTAGCCTCTGAATGTCTGCCTCGCAGATGAAAACTCCCCTCTACTGAATACCCACCCATTTTCCAATGTGCTCCTGCTCCTCATCGGACCTTCGCAACTTCAACGGCTGACCATCTGAACCACTGTCTGTTTCTTATTTATTCTAGAGAAAATACTCTACCCTGGTTAGCTGGACTTGGTCTTACTGCCCGCTTTAGGGTAGAGATAAGCAATCTGACTAACCCACCTGTTAGTATGGCTGATTAATCTCCCAGCATGGTATTCCTGATCTGGCCTAGCTGCCTCTGACCACTACCAGTTCTAGAAAACATGCTAAATAAGAATATATTCCATAGAAACATAAGAAGGAATCACAGGGCTTAATGGATGGAAGAGTTCTGTTATCATGTCCAGAAGAAGTGATCCATGTTGGCATTTTGAGAATTCCTTTTGAGGTGTACAGGTAGAGTGTGTATAGAACTCACATGGCCACATGAAGGGCATGTAATGTTTGTTATGGACATTCATTCAATACATGACAGAGCCTGCTAAGACTCAGCCCCAGAAAGTGCTTCTACTCCTGCTGACTTCCTAAAAAATGAATGGACTGATTCTCAAGGAGAATTTTGAAAATTGTGTTAGGAAGTAAAATAACCTACAGACAGGTGGTATTACCATCTTCTCTTCCATGAGGTGCCTGATTTTGGACAAGTCTGTTACGTAGATGGCTTTGGTCTCCCTAAATGACAGCCCACATATCAGAATAATGTACAAGCGATTGATGACAACTTGTGAACATTGAAGCATTCATTTAGCAGTGGACATGGTGCCTGAAACAAGAGCACTTTAAACTCTGTCCTGAGAAAGTGAAAAAAGCTCAGGGAAAGCTGCCAGATGCTTTGGAGGATGAATTCTGACAGAGAAAGCAACAGACACTGGAGGCTGCTCAGTAATGCTCAGGTTAGAAAGGGGGAGAAGAGGGGAGATTGGTCAGGTACAATCCTAAGGGATTTAGATAGCTGTATACCACAGCAAAGTGACGGGTAACATGCGAAATGCTACCCTAAGCAAGTAAATATGAAATAGATGAACACAGTTCCCTCAAACAAGGCAAACATCAAATACTGGCCTAACAAAGAGATACCTTTGCAGAACAAGAGCTAGTGTATCACTGAGGAATTTAACATACAGTGAAAGACTACTTAAAAATAAATTATAAAAAGTAAGCAAGGGGAGTAACAGAAGAGACAGAGTATATACACATCAAACCTACATAGAAATCTACAAACCAGAGTGTGAAAGTACAAGAGACTTAAGTTAGGAGAAAAAGAGAGAAGAGAAGGCCCAATAATCTAAGTATGCCACAGAGAGCTGCAATATATTTAACTGCAGACAGCTGAGAAAAACTAGCACAGATATGGTCGCATCCTCAGACTACCTGCTGGAAATCTAATTACGCTTAAAAATAATCTTGATGAGTTTTTTAAGTGTGTTTGTGTATGTGTGTGTGTATATGTGCGTGTGACAATGCTATTCTTTAACTCTATCCACAAACTGACTGCTGATATGGTACTAACATGGTCCTTGGAAAAAGGAGAGAAAAACAACTTCTTTTTATACTGAAACTTACAACAGTGAAACAGTGGGCTAGAATGATTGTCCACCACTGACTTCAGTCAGCCATTTAGAAATGTTCAGAGGAAATGAACAGCTGTTGAAGCTGGACAGGACTCATTCAGAAACAATAAGTATCCTGACTATAGACATTAAAAGGGAACATGGCTCCTCAGATATGAATTCTCATGAGACTTTTGCAAATAATCCCTGAGAGACCAAAGGTGGAAAGACATCCACGAATGAGGAGAGGCTTCAAGGGTAATTGTGATGAATTCAAACAAAATTAGTAGAGAGGGTATAGCTCTGGCCATCAGAAACTTGGATTCTGGTAAATACTCTGACTCATGTTCTTTGAGATCTTGCCAAAATCACAGTTAAGATCTAAATTAGGCAAGTCTCTGGGCTTCAGTTTCATTACTTTTTAAATAAGGATTCTAAGTAGATGAACTCTAGCCTTCCACTAGAAGAATCTACAATATCATGATATCAAATCATATTTTCAAAAGACATGCCTCAAAGAAGAAAGTACCAAAGCCAAACTTAAAGAATTGTGACCGGAAGGCCGCAGTGCTAAAGAAATTGAGGTTCATGAAAAATGCTAAAAAAAAAAAAACAAAAAAAAAACAAAAAAAAACACCACTTTTTAAAAGGGTTTTTAAAGAAAGAAGAAATCAAGAAAGGTTAGGCTAAAGGCTTAGAGAAGTCAACCAACTTTTGTTCAGCCCTTGGTAACTTCAATCTGAAAAAAACACGGTTCTTACCTTAAAGGACCTCATAATCCAATAGGACACAAGACCTAAAGCAAAATGTGATACACTGCTCTCAGGTTGGCAGATGACAGGACTACTGACCTCTTATTTATATTGTTTTTAGAAAAAACATGGGGTGGGGTGGGGTGCCTGGGTGGCTCAGTCCATTAAGCAGTTGCCTTCGGCTCAGGTCGAGATCCCAGGGTCCTAGAGTCGAGATCCCAGGGTCCTGAGGTCGAACCCTATGTTGGGTTCTCTGCTCAGTGAGGAGCCTGCTTCTCCCTCTCTCTCTCTGCCCTTTCCTCCGCTTGTGCGCATTCTCTCCCTCAAATAAATAAAAAAAATCTTTAAAAAAAAAAGAGAAAAAGAAAAAACATGGGTCTTTAAACTGCAAAGGTGGACCAAACAACAGAAAAAAAAAAGGGGGTTGAAACCCAGGCCAGGATTAATGCGTGAGCCAGCCAAGTAACTCAAATGAATTCACATCTCCAACGCAGATTACTCATATTCTCTGATGCTTAGGTAACTAACAAATCCCATAGGATCACTGCCCACCACCTTTTAGAAATATTGGAGGAAGGAAAAGAGGCAGAAGATGGAGATGGAGATGGACAAATGCTCTAATTTTCGGAAAGGGAAAGGAATGGAGCCTAAAAAAGCATAAGCCATAGGCACTGACTTCTCACAAAATTCTAGTCAACTGTCAGACTACCAACATTTAGACAAGAAGACAATATCCTAGGACCTGCATGGATTCAGCAAGAACTTCTCCTAAAAAAAGATTTACTTATGACTTAAGCAGGGCATATGGCCAAGACTCTATAGCTGTATTTGTAGATTTAATTTGGCAAAATGGAAATCCTGTCACATAGTACAACAGAGATGAACCTCAAAGACATTATGCTAAGTGAAATAAAGATACATTGTATGATTCCACTGGTATTAGGTATGTAAGTAGTCAAATTCATGAAAACAAAGTAGAATGGTGGTTACCAGGAGATGGTAGTAGGGAAAAAAGAGGACTTGCTGTTTAATGGGCACAGTTTCAGTTTTATAAGGTGAAAAAGTTCTGGAGATCCACTTCACAACAGTATGTATATATTTAATATGAATATAATACTGAATTACACACTTAGAAATGGTTAAAACTGTAAATTTTATGTGTTTTTTTTTACCACAATAAAAAAGACATCCTCTGAATGTGTGGGCCTATTTCTGGACTCTGTCCTATTCTAATGATTTCTTTTTGATCCTCAGGCCAATGCACAATGTTGTAATTAACATAGCTTTATAGTTAGACTTCAAATCCGGTAGCTTGAGTCCTCCAACTTTTGTTTTTATGTTCAAGAGTATTATGGCTGGGCGCCTGGGTGGCTCAGTCGGTTAAGCATCCGACTCTTGGTTTCAGCTCAGGTCATTATCTCAGGATCCTGGGATCCAGCCTCCCATTGGGCTCCAGGCTCAGCATGGAGTCTGCTCAAGATTTTCTCTCCCGATGCGCTCCCCCCCCCGCCCCTGTCCCACCCCACACTTGCTCTCTAAAATAAATAAATCTTAAAAAAAAAAAAAAGTGTGTTATGGATATTCCAGGTCCTTTGTTTGCCCATGGGTATTTTGGAATCAGTTTACCAATTACTAAAAGGCTACTAGGATTTTGATCGTGATTACACAGAGCCTAGGAATCAGACTAGAGAGAATTTAAATAGCAAGCCTCCTAACAAAGTCTTTAATTTCTTTCAGCACTGTTTTGTAGTTTTGTATGTTGAAGTCTTGCTTATCGTTGATTAAATTCATTCCTATTTATTTTACATTTTTGTTGCTATTGTAAATATTTTTCTTTCAATTCTGAAATAATTACAAATTCATGGAAAGTTATAAAAATAATGCAGGGAGGTCCCATGTACTCTTCACCCAGTTCCCTCAATGGTTACATCTTACATTAATTATAGTAAATACCTAAACTAGGAAAATGGTATTGATAGAATGTGTACGTAGGGTTAGTTCTATGTCATTTTATTGTATTTATCACACTGTATCACTACCAATAATAATTCTTTTAATTTTCCCATCGTTTGTTGCTAGTACATGTCTGGAAAAGTGCAAACAATGGTAACTAGGAAAAAGACCTTTGATGGAATAGTTCTGTCAGAAGGGTTTTTCTTCTTCAAAAATTTCTACCAGATTGTTGATTTTATTCATAAAATGACTGTTCCAAAAAACGTATTTACTCAATCTCCAAGTTCCCAGGAGAATTTTGGAAATATGTGCTTGACAGAGGAGAAAAACAAAAAATGCAAAATATGTGTCCCTTAAGTATATTCCTGGTATTATTTCACTTTGGAAAACATGGGTGAAATTCAATTTTAAGGCAGAAATATCATGGGATAGTTCATAAGCTCTTTAGGGCTGAACCTCCTCTAATAAGAATATCTGTTCCTGTAAGAGCTCCTCCAACTTTTGATCTCCTGGTTAATCACTGGTCAGTAATCCTTACTTCCACTTAAGAAAAAAGAGGGTGTTCTCATTCTTTATGAAGTCAGATATGTAAGCTGATATCTTGGGTATTTGAGTTAGGATGAAGCCAGGTTAAGATGATCTATTATTACATTTTATTCATGATAATGAAATTATGATTAGGTTTTTTTTGAAGATTTATTTATTTATTTTAGAGAGAGAGAGAGAGTGTGTGTGTGTGTGTGTGTGTGTGTGTGTGTGTGTGTGTGAGTGGGAGAAAGGGGGGGAGGGAGAATCCTCAAGCAGACTCCCTTCTGAGCATGAAGCCTGATGCAGGGCTCGATCCCAGGACCCTGAGATCATGACCTGAGCCAAAATCAGGAGTCAGATGCCCAACCAACTGAGCCACTCAGGCGCCCCTTGTTTTGTTTTTTTAAAAAAGTCTTCATGTTTTAGAGATCCTGCCTCAAAATCATCTAGAGTGGAGGGAGGATGAGTGAGGAGAGGTGGTTAAAGATAACAAAGGCTGGTCATGTACTGATTTGCTGATGTTTGCTATTGGTTCATTATACTATTCTTTCTACTTTAATCATGCTCGATAACAAGTTTAAAAGCACTTTACTTCACAATTCCAAATTTTCAACTTTTAATCATTACTGAAAATTTAGTATGTAGCAGTAAAATCTGTGAAGTGACTCACCGGACATTTTCTGGTCTGAGTTTATCGAGAACCATCTCTATTAAGTCAGGTCTAAATTCTTCCAGTAAATATTCAGCTGTGAGCACTTCTTCCAGGGGATAATACTTATTAAAAGGAAAATAAATAGATAAATAAAATGTGCAAGGCTACTATAGAGTCTAACTTACTAAGCAAACTAATTTCTAACACACTGAACCCATTATTTTACACCCCCCCACACATCCTCCTTCAATTTAATTTTACTCCACTGGAAAAATTTCTTTCTTCTTTCTTACCACACTTGAAGCAGTTTCCTGTTGCAGGCTGATTTTGTGGTTAATCCCCAAATACATTTACATTATTGAGAGCAAAATCGTATTTTTTTCAGGGAAAAGTGTAATATTTCTGGCTAAAAATTGAATACTTGTTAATGAAGAAAATTTGATAGTGAAATGCTGACACCTATAGGATTCTTAATATAAAGTACATACATTTTTATAAACAGAATTTCCTCTCAAATTTCTATGATTGAAATCAGAAAAGCATTTAGAAAGTTCTTATGGGGGGGGAATGGCTTATATTTTCGGCTACTGAAGAAAAATAATGTCGAAGATATTTTTTATTAGTAAAAGCAACTTCCATTATACTGAGACAGACTCATTCATTCATTCAACAAATATTTAATGCACATTTACTCTGTGCCAGGCAAGACAGATACGATGTCCCTGCTCCCTACGGAGCTTATATTCTTTTTTTTTTGCATACAATAATACATTTAATAATAACAATAATTCATATGGGGATTAAGACTCAAGGCTGAACTAAAATACAAAACAACAACGAACATGTATGTTAGGAGAGGGAGTGACCAGAGTTTTAAAGTTTTTTGATTTTTTTTTAAATTCCAGTATGGTTAACATAGAATGCTATATTAGTTTCAGATGTATAAATACAGTGATTCAACAATTCTTTATTATTACTCAGTATTCATCAAGGTAAATGTACTCTTAATTCCCTTCACTTATTTTACCCAAGGAGCATATATTCTAATTGGGAGGGAGGCAGACAATAAACAGACAGTGTCATTATAGTGATAGGTGCTATGAATTAAAAAGGGGCAGGGCATGACTGGGAGGTCAGGGAAGGTCTCTGTGAGAAAGAGACACCTAAGTGAAAACCCAAACGACAAGAACCCAGCCATGCAAAGACAAGAGAGAAGAGAATTTCAGGTAGAGAAAACAGCAAATGTAAAAGGTCCCAAGAGGGAGGAATAAACTTAACACTTGAAGATTAGGCAGTCAGGCAGCTAGTACAACTGGAGGGGAATGAGAATGGGGGAGATGGGTTGGGGAGTTATATAGAAAACGGTTAGAGAGACAGGCTGGGGCCAGATCACCTTGTGAGCCAACATGACATTTTGGATTTTATTCCAACTCCGACAGGAAACTACTGAAGGACTTGACACAGAGAAGAGAAACAATCTGATTTTGGTTTTCAAAAGATTACCAAGGCTGGAAAAATAAACTATAGTGTGGAACAAGAGGGAAAACAGAGACCCCAGGTAAGAGATTATAATGGTAGTCAAGGCAAGAAATGATGGTAGCTCAGACTAGGGTGGTAGCAACAGAAATGGAGAAAAGTAGATGATCTATATAGCTTTCACATAATAAGCATCTGACACATTGTAGAATTGAAAAATATTTAAATCCACAAAGCAAAATGCCTCTGTAATGAAAAATATTATAGATAATAATTTTTAGGATGATGAAAATTAAGATTTTAAGCATGGTTTGACATCAGAGTTTGCCTGGTTGCTACAAAGTCTAAAGTTTTATACTTCAATTTTTATCATTCATGTAGTACTAAGGTAATATATGCAGGATCATGGAAATACTCTACACACCAATGTATACGTAAAATAACAAACTTACATGCAATATTCCTGCAATCTTAGAGGTATAGCCCCGTGGCCTCTCTTTATCTTTAAACCTAAACGCAACAGCATTCAAGTCCTAAAATGGAAAATTAATCCAATTATACATAAGTCAACTACTATTTAGAAATACTTTTTTAAAAAATGTTCTTTCTTTAGTGTTTAGTTTGCACCACAGACTTTCTACTCCATATTTAACTTTATCAGAAAAAATCAGCTATGCTTGATTTAGAAATGCACAGAACATGAATGAAGATAACCAAAACAGAATATGATTCTTTAGCCTTAATTATTTAAACTATTAGTCAAAGAATTAGGAAAACTGTGGAAGAACCTTCCAAGATCAACAGCTGTACAGACGATCATTTTGTTGACCCATTCAGAGAACTGCACCCAGATTAAAAGTTTCTGTCGTACGTTCCACAAGCACAGAGTATCCCTTTAAACTTTAACCTAAGTAAAAAGGATTTCTCTCATCCTAAAATACATTTCAGAATTTCAATAGACCTTACATATAAAGTACATATCTTTAAAAAACATTTAAAAGAATGCTTTAAAATTCTGGAAGGGGCACCTGGGTACTGCAGTTGGTTGAATGTCCAACTCTTGGTTTCGGCTCAGGTCATGTCTCAAGAGTTGTGGGATCAAGCCCTGTGTCTGCTTAAAACACTCCCCCTTCCTCTGTCCCTCTCCCCTGTGCACTCTCTCTCTCAAATAAATACATCTTAAAAAATAAAAAAAATTCAGAAAGACAGAGGACTTTTATTAAAAAATAATAAGAGACAGCCAGGCTTTTCCATACATACAATAATAAAACCACTTTTAAGAACAAAATCATATATACAACAATTCACAATTTCTTTGAAAGTTCACTATAGATTTTTGTCAGTAGATCTGAAAATGACGAGGCTTACAAAGCTTCAGGCGAACAGTAAGGTACACCGTGAGAGCTACAAGCTCAAGAAACTAATGGCTTTCTTCTGAGCGACAGAAAAGCAATTTCTTTTTCCCTCCAAAAAAAGGCTACTTGATGCCTTAGCCCTAATTGTGCCCCAGGTAGCTAATCAGAGTTGTACAACTAAGCCTTAACTAAAGCTACTATGAATCGCAAGATTTTAGAGTTTAAATAACAACAGAAAAACCCTGGAACTTTAAAAGTTTCATTGGGCCCTAAAATTTTTTTTTAAAACATTTATTTATTTATTTGACAGACAGAGAGACAGTGAGAGAGGGAACACAAGCAGGGGGAGTGGGAGAGGGAGAAGCAGGCTGCCGGCTGAACGGGGAACTCGACCGGGGAACTCGACGTGGGGCTCGATCCCAGGACCCTGGGAACATGACCCGAGCAGAAGACAGACGCTTAATGACTGAGCCACCCAGGCACCCTTCACTGGGCCTTAAATTTAAATTAATTCACATATGTATGTTTTCTGAAAAATTTCCTTAAGAAAAATGTTGGTGAAACAAGCTTACCTTGCACTCTTGGAAAACCCATTCTTGAGGTCCTTCTGCACGTAGCTTCTGAATGTATTGAAACATGTGCAAAATTATATCTTCAACGTGTACTGGAAAAAAGGGGGACACTTAAAAACCATTCAGTCCTTGAATCCTTCAAAGCAGTGAGCTCACTCCTAGGGTAAAGTCAGGTAAGTAGAAATGGAGTCCTCACCTCCCTGAGATAGGTTTTAGAGTTCCACACATGGCCCTCCAGGCTCTGGGACATGTGACAGAAGGGATTTTGGGGAAGTTAATGAGTCAATGAAAAGCCAAGTACACATTTCACAAGTGCAACATAATGACAAGTCGTTAAGGAGGAAAAATCACCATGAAATGAAGGCCAAGTTGCACATGAAAAATACAACGGATGAATTGTGTGAATTAGAGGTTTTATGGCTTTACAACATAAAACAGATCCACAGCATTAAGAAATTTTTAAAAATGTATCATAAGAAGTTAATTTTCATTAAAAGCCTAAAGGTCAATACTTACATAATCCTTCCTCAGTCAGGTCCACATTAATGATAAAAAACATAAAACCTCGGGCTCCCTCCTTCTGTCCACCAACTAGAGTATTTACCCAACCTGTAATATTCAAAGGAAATCAAAACAAGATTATATGTGTGGCTTCCTTTAGGACAAAGAATGTTCTTTTTAATTTATGCTATATGTTCCCAAGATAATAGAATGGACCACTTGCAGAAAAGAGCAGCAAAAATCGGTTCAGAAAAACGGTTTCAGACACTGTGGAAGACTGAAGGGATTTTTGGGGTTGGGAGGTTTCCTCAGGACTCTTCAAGTCAGTTCCCAGGCAAGAGTAAACTACCATGCTTAAGTGTTACATAAAAGCAGAGCCTGAGTTGAGAGGAGCCTTGGAAATCATCTACTGACTAGACCCTAGGACAACCTCTGGTCTGATGGATAAGAGCAGGAGAATAAATTATGTGTACCATTATTGTACACAGATGGTAAAGAATAACCAACATGAGCTTTTACTTTTGAACCTCTCTATTATTTAAAACATGCAGCACAGTATCTTTTGAAAAATCTAAACTTCGTTGCACAATACTGAAGGGTAAAACAAATTAAGGGGGAAGAAACAAACCAAAGCAAAAAAAACAAAAGCACACTAAGAACCACCACCTCACTCTCCCATAAACCCAAAACTGTCTCATCCAAAAATGTTCCTTCACACAAAAATATCTAGGAGAAAACGAGAGCCAGAGTAAAAGGATGTGGGGTACTACCCTCAGAAGCTGATGCCCAAAAGACTTACCCTTTGATTTAAGTTCTGATAACAGACTTCCAGGACCTTCATGACCAATGAGATGACCAAGATAATGGCCAGGATTTGATTTGTAGTATTTCTGAAGGTCAGGTATGGGAAATGTCACATATAGATTCCTAATATCCTTAATGGGTACTATCTTGTAAAGTTGCTGGGGAAAAAAAATCAAGAAAGATTAGCTATAGCAACTCCTACTGAATAAAGGATTTATAAACTATGAAGAATACAAATTTTCATGGAAAAATGCCAAATTCAAAAGAGAATCAATTGCCAGAGAAAACTGTACTGACCACAAAGAATAACTGGCCCGGGCTCTTTCTAAGTGGACTCTCATGACAGTTGATGTACAGCCCATGTCCGGTGCCAGATATGCTTGCCTTCTGGCACTGGAGAACAGCCTCTCCAGTTTATCAAGGCTGTAACTACCAAAACTACTTTAAGTATGCAAAGATCAGATATATATTGATATTTTTTTGGTGATACATATCCCTAATAAATGTGAAACTGATTCAATTATCCAAACAAATATTAAAAACTGTATAAACAGGAGCGCGTGGGTGGCTCAGTTGGTTGGGTACCCACTTTGACTCAAGTCATAGTCTCCAGGTCCTGGGATTGAGCCCCGCATCAGGCTTCCTGCCCCATGGGGAGTCTGCTTCTCTTTCTCTCCCTCTGCCTCTCCCCACCACTTGTTCTCTCTCTCAAATAAATAAATAAAATCTTTTTTTAAAAAAGGGATGAATAAAACTTTCAAAATTTTTCATCTACTCTTTGGTAAACTAGGCATATATTATGTTCTTGAATTAAAAAAAATATATCAGAAATACATGCACTTACTTTAAGATGTTCTTCTTGGAAAGGGTGTTCAGGAAATTCTGGCAGTGGGACATTTTTGTTCTCAACTTCAGAAAATAACTTTACCACCAGATCAGTCAAGTCGTCTAAAGATTCTGTAAGAAAACAGACAATGAAAACAGAACTTAAACTAATCATAACATGACAGGTAATATTTAAAACCTTAAGATCATATATACATATATAAAATCACTACATTGTATACCTTAAGCTTACACAATGTTACATGTCAATTATATCTCAATAAAGCTAAACAAAACCTTAGGATCTCCTGAAAAACCTTCGGACTATTAAAAAGAAAACCTACGATTTTTTTTAAAGCTGCATCTGAAGAAGTTGAAGCACTCTGTTCAATCCCATCAGTGCCTGTGTAACTTCTAAAGCTAAGCAATACTGATAATGATTATACCGCACAAGTGTCTAGCTCTGTTAAGTTTAAAATCTGTTTCACAAATGTTGTCTTGCAATAAATTTAAAACATGTATTAAAAACAGTAATAGAATAATTGGCTGCATTTGGAAAACTATTTAATCTACGATTGCCCACAGGCACAGACTAAACCATCAGCTGATAGATTATAACATATTACTTTATAAATAGACACAATCTAAGCCCATTGTTAAAAGTCAAATGTTAGAGTCTGTGAGTGATTCTGTGGGGAAAGAGTACAAAATGGTAAAAAGAATCCTGGGTGGGGAGACTAGAGGACTTGGATCCTAACCCTGGCTTCACCAACCGCATCAACTGACTACCTGGACAACCTGGTTAACTGCTTCAGGTTCTATAAAATGAGAACACTGGGTGAGATGATCCCAAGTCCCTTCCAAGGTCTAACATTATATGATTCTGTATCATGATGTGCCAAACTCATTCAAAGACTTGTAATTGTTGGTAGAATGATATAGCCACTTAAGTTATTCTATGTTATCACCTACCTTTTTCTTTTATAAACAGTTATACCTGAAAAGCTTATAAAGATGTATAATATGTTCACTGCAGCACTGTTTATAACAAAAACTGGAAATGACCTAAACATCTATGAGCATGTGAAGACTGTGAAATGTCTATACATTAGAATTTGATGCAGTCACTAATAAGGGAGAGATCTCTATGTGCTGAAACAAAAATATCTCAAAGCTCTCTTTAGTGAAAACTGCAGGCAATCTCAATTTTTTAACGGGCATACTTCTATGTGAGTGTATTAACAAAATCCCATTTTTGGAAGTATAACAAGAAATGACTTAAGGTGAGATTTTTGAGGAGAGGGCATTGTCATCACAGGATTGGAGGAAAAAGAAAAACTTGGCAGCCAGGTGCCCAAAAGGTTATCTTTTCATAAACAAGATAACCATTCACCTTGATTCTGTCTCCTCAAGAACAGGTTATTTATAAATGGTATAAACATTCATCACCTGTTACTGTCAGGAAGCACTTAGATCAAATAAGAAATTTCCCTTGATATTCTATGACCCATTTTGAACTTTTCCATGAACTCTTTAAAGTGCACTTTATCACTATTTGAGATTTGCCTTTATATAGTACGAAATTCTCTTTTAGGCCTATGAATGTAGGCGTTTGCACTTTACTTATTAAATGTACATATTTTTATTTCAATTTTTTTTTTACATGTACTCAGGACCTCTAAATGTCCAGAGCCAAATACAGGGCAGACCAGTGGCTTCTTGTTAGATGACAAGTAAACTCAGGAATGGAGTGGGTGTATTTGGAGCAAGGGATGGCAGAGATAGCTTTATGCACAGATGGAACATGTGACCTAAAACAAGGTGGGCAGTAAACCAAGGTGGATCAACCTGAGGTGCTGGCAACAGCGAGGCCCTTTATTGAGCAAGGTTCTACCAGGTGTGCCTTTTGATTATTTGTACCCTAAAAGTGTAAGTGTACAATGTAGCTTTTTAAAGGTACAGCAGCTCTATGATACTGCAGTCAGTCTTCTCCACTAAGCAGTGCGCTACTGGAGATCAGGGAACTGAGTCCCTTTCATCATTACATCACGAGGACTTGGCAATCCCAGTGTCTGTACTTGATAGTTACCTATTTGCCAAGTTTCCAGGTAATTAGTGCTGCCACAACTAGAGGGATGGTCCTGTGGGAGAACAGAGAAAAACCTTTTTGTCCCTTTGTGACAGAGATCCTTCCACATGGTTACTCTTTCTCTCCCCTCATCCTAGAAGAAGGAGCGGATTTTCTATTAATCCTCTGAGAGATCCTGTTTCCTCCTCATACCTCTTGTGCTGCAAGGACACCTCTCCCAGGCCGCTCATCAAGTCCACTGAAGTTAGCACAGGTCAGTCACACTAGGAGAGTGATGTGTATGCAACCGGCACTGAAACATCTGTTTCTTTCAGACACGCTCTGTCACGTCCAGTAAACAGGGAACAAGGAAGGCAAGCCTCCTGCCTGATTCATCTGTTGTCATTATTACTTGCCCCATAAGTGCTTACTGAAATCAAGCGTTTTTCATCTCAATGTAACACAGACAAAAATATTCCAGGACGAGGCTCTAAATACCAAGTGATATTTAACATTCTAGAACTAGCTACTGTTAGCAAGCACACAGAATTATAGATACACTTTTTATTTTATTAGGTTCACTCCTTGGACCCATTTTATATCCTGGTTCCTATTACCAACTTAAAATATATATAGTTGTTTATTTTCTACTTACAAATGTAACATGTGCCAAAAGTAGAAAACTAACAACAAATGTAAAAAGAAGGAAAAAGTCGCTCATAATCTCGTGATTATGGGATGCTAAAAGTAGCTACCATTTATGGAGCATTTGCTATGTGCCAGGCACCATGCTAAACACTTTTGCATTATCTTGATTAAACCTCATAACTGGTAATGAGGTAGCACATCTGCATTTTAAAAATGTAAAAACTAGAGTTCAGAGATCTGAAGTAGCTCAGTTAGCTCAAGGCCACACAGCTAAGTAGGTGGTATACCTGGACTTCAAACTCAAGCTCTAAGAGTCTAGAGCATGAGTTCTCAACTACTACACCACATTAAATTTCTAGTATATGTTTTCCTATTTTGTCTTATGTCTATACCATATATGTCTATTATAATTTTTTATAAATCCCCAAATGGATCATATAGCACACAGTTTTTACAGAGTGCTTTTGTTTTCCATTGGACATATATTTTCCCATGTTATTAAAATGCTGTCATAAAATTATTCATTCATTCAATATATATTTACCATATGCCTATGATGTGTCAAGCACTAACTCAGGCACTGGGGACAAAGCAGTGAACAAAACAGCTTCTATTCTCAAGTAAGTTACTTTCTAGTATGGTAGCCAATGATAAACAAATACTTACTATGTCAGGTGGTAATAAATGTTGTAAAGAAAAATAAAGGAGGTAGGAAAATAGAAAGTGGGAGAAGAGATGCAATTTTCTATAAGATGCCCTATTACATAGCTATAACATCATTATTTAACCCATCTTCTATTAATGAACAATCAGATCATTTCTAACTTTTCACTAATACTATACTGATAGAAACATCCTAGTGCATCACCTCTTCGAACAACTGTGGTTATTTCCTTAGATTGCATTTCTAGAAATAAAAACATTCTTTTTGAGGGTGATGCACCTTGTTAACCTGTTCTCCAGAAAGTCTAGAGCAATTGCATAAATTGTGTACACCATCACCAATATAAAAAGGCACTGCTCCTCCATAATGAGTACTGCTTAAAAACAAGAACAAAATTATGGTAATTTAACAGGAGGAAACACTATATTGTCTTTAGTTAATCTGCATTTAAAAAGTCAAACCTTTATACAGAAGCAGATCAAGTGTCCATCGGTAGATGAATGAATAAAGATGTGGTATATATATACGACAGATTATTACTCAGCCATAAAAAAGAATGAAATCTTGCCATTTGCAACAATACCGATGGAGCTAGAGAATATAATGCTAAGCGAAATAAGTCAGTCAGACAAAGACCATACTGTATGATTTCACTCATATATGGAATTTAAGAAACAAAAAAAGTGGGGGATGGGGGGAGGAGAGAGACAAATCAAGAAACAGACTCATAATGACAGAGAACAAACTGATGGTTACCAGAGGGGAAGGGAGTGAGGGGATGGGTGAAATAGGTGATAGGGATTAAGGAGTGTACTTTTGTCGTGATGAGCACTGAGTGATGTACAGAATTGCTGAATCACTATATGGCACACCAGAAACTAATATAACACTGTATATTAACCAACTGGAATTAAAATAAAAACTTTAAAAATTAAAATTGAAAAATAATAGGAAAATAAATAAAAAGTCAAACCTTCATTTATATTCCAAATCATTTTTCCACTGTATCAGTATCTGCCTTCCCCCCCCCCCCCCTCCGGCTTCATCTGCCTTTTAATCTTGTTCCTAGTTTTCTGAATTCTGTTAATCTTTCCCTTTATACTTCCGTTCTTTGCTTTTATATGTTTATAGTACCTACTAGTAATTTATATTTTTCTCAGGTCTCCATTTTAAATCATCTATACTCCTTTTTTGAGCACAGTTAAAAACAAAATTCCTCTCCACATATTTTCCAACAAGGAGATCATTTTCAAAAGCCTCTGAGCAGATAAAAGGCCATACATCCTTCTTCCAATAATTTGAAAGAGACAAATAGAAAATTTAGATTATCCAATTCTATGAAAAATTTTAAGGATTCTTACCTCGACCTAACACACAAATAGCCATTAAGTTGGATGAATAGTAAGTAGAATGGAATTTCAGTAGCTCTTGTCTTACATCAATGCCTTCTTGGTTTGGTCTAGTCTCTAAAGTATATTTGTTACCTGAAAAAGAAGAAAAACATTTCTTAGAAAAAGAAAAATATGTGGACTTTAAAGTTATGGAATTATTACTGACTTTGCTGTAAAGTAAACTTAAAAAACAGAGTTCTAGCTAACACACATCATGACTAATTAGTATGTCTGAATGTAAGCTGGATAAACAGGAGAGAAGAATACAAATTAATAACATTTTAAACTACAGAGAGTTTTCCCTCAGGAACTTAAAGGGCTTTATGAAAATTATACACCTTAAAATCCCTATGAGATAGTAGGTATTATGAGCACTTATAGGACAAATGAGATCTACATGGCCTCCATTCACACTTACTTTAATTTTCAATTCCCTATGTGCTCCATAATTAATTGAAGAAAGTCACTGAGGGATCTTTTCGGAACTTGCCAAGTTACTTGTGGAAAAAAATGTACTATTCTTGGCTGAAACATTAAATTTGTGATGTGAATTCTCATGGATTTGATCTAGACTGATAAAAATAGGATGCAATGCTATTTTTATAAGTCTAAAGCGATGTGTATACATATATACACACACACACACACACCACAGAGCTCTCTTAAGAAATTTAATAACTAACACAATCAGGATAAACTATGCAAGTCAAAAGCAAATGTTCGCAATCTCTAAGTACTACCTTTCTAATAAAAATCCTGCCATTTAGGGACTCAGAGATGGAATTCTAATGACTGATGTCTCCCCAAAAATGGCATCTTGACTAGAAATATCCTAAAATCCTCGTATAACAACTTTTATTGTTGTTCCTGCTTACACTACTAAATGGATTGCTGTCTTTCATGGCAAAACACATTTTTCATATATTTTCTTTCCTTGGGTCATTATAATGGCTGTGCTGAACTGGCATCAGAAGACTCCCTTTCATTAAACTGGGTATCTAGAGAGAACCACCAGATGGCGCTCTTAGATCCAGGCTTTAGCCCTGTACAGCTGCACAGTCCAGAGCCAAGATGTCATGCCTGGGGTCTGAATCAACAGATCTAGTGCAGAGTATGTGCAAGCAACAGCCTAGCAAGTGTTCATTAAACTTTTTCTAATCACAAAGTGATCAAATGTACTCAATATTCACTAGCAGTAGCCTGCTAGTCAAGTTTTCAGGTTCTTAACTAGTCCTTTCAGTTTCTCACTTAAGATGCATTTCAATGCCAGATTTGCTCTACTTGGGGTCCTGAGACATCCCCTCACTCTACCGGAGGGATTCAGGTGCTCTAAAAGTATCCAGAAGAGGGACGCCTGGGTGACCCAGTCACCTAAGTGTCTGCCTTTGGCTCAGGCCATGATCTCGGGGTCCTGGGATGGAGTCCCTCTTTGGACTCCATGCTCAGCAGGGAGTCTGCTTCTCCCTCTCTCTGCCTCTGCCCCCCCACTGTGCTCGCTCTGTCTCAAATAAATAAATAAATATAATCTTTAAAAAAAAAAAGTATCCAGAAGAAAAAGCACTTTTTGCTGGGTAATGATTTGATATTAGGGTAAAACTTGAGTATTGATAGTGCCTTCCTTTTCTACTAATTGAAGATTCTAAAAGCTACAATTCCAGAGGTACTAGTCCTGACAGTTTCCTTAGCCATTTAGACCGCAAAACTCAGATTTGCACACACCAATATGTGAACTAAATGACACACCAGGACACTCAAGTTTGGAGAAATTAAGTTTTACTTCAATAGACTAAAAATGCAATAGTGTCAGATCAAAACCAGATTTTTAGTCTAAATGTGATGTGATTTGCCTACTCACAATCAGGTCAATATTCTGGGTTTTAAAAAAAAACAGCCCTCAGATCAAAGTTTATGAAGACCAAGATCATGGCCTCCATCTAGAACTTAAAAGTTGCTACAGGTTGGCCACCTCTAGAACATTCTGCTTTAATTCTAATGCACCTGAATATCCTACCATTCTAGTCCCTATCCTTTATCTTTAGGCCCATTTTAGAAATAAGAGATGGGGCGCCTGGGTGGCTCAGTCAATCAACTGAGTGTCGGACTCCTGGTTTCAGCTCAGGTCATGATCTCGGGGTTGTGGCACTGTCCTCAGTGGGGAGTCTGCTTTTCTCCTTTTGCCTCTGACCTTCCCCGTGCCCACACACACCTGTTCACACACACATACTCTCTTTCTAAAATAAATAAATCTTAAATAGATAAATAAATAAAAATAAAAAGAGAGATAAAGTAGGAATACACCCCAAACACACTAAAATACATATCATGGCAAAACACCGACGATGCGATATTAAAATGAGCCAAAGAACTGCGACAGAATATCAGACTAGCAAAGAGAATGAATAATCCACTAAATAAATCCATGTTTATATGCAACTGTATGAATAAAGTTCACAACCTCAAGGTAGAGTGAGAGAAGTCAGACACAACAGAGTATATACTTTTTCATTTCCTTTATATAAAGCATAAAAACAGGCAAAACTAACCTGGGTTACTAGAAGTCAGACAGAGGTTACCCTTACGGGATGGACAGTGACTACAAAGGGGCGCAAAGAGGGCTAGTGAGGTGCAGGTAATGCTCTGTTTCTTCACGGGCTGCTGGTTCCATAGTGTGCTCAGTTTTTGAAAATTCAGTGATTCATACATAAATAATAGCAGACATTCATTTACTTGATTCTTCAAATAGCAGCAAAAGTAAAAACAAGAATAATTTATCAGAACCACACACACTTTTCTGCATATTTACTATACTTTACAACACAAAGTTATAAGGAAAAAAGAGCCAAAGGAGCCACTGTCAACAACAATCTAGCTCACCTGAGGTCCTAAATCTAATGATACAAGATCTCTGGCCAAACTGCTAACAGATATCAGTCACATTGCTCTGAAAAGTGACTTTTAGCTATAAATAGTGTTCTATGAATCTACATATTCTTGTCTTTGCTGCCTAGATGTTTTCATTCTTTCTAATACACGATGACAGAAGGAAATTACAGTCCATTTGGGAACACAGCCCAGCATGGCAGTTCCATAACCTCAGAGGTACCCAAATCAGAAAGAGGAAGAGCTTCTTCACCATGACTCTCTTGGGATCAGGACAGTCAGCTCTCAATCCACTGACAGAGAAACATGGATACTAGCCAACCAAAAAAATTTTTAAATAAACAAACAAACAAACAACCATTTTCCTTGGCAAGTGACAGAGGAAGAAGTAAAAGATTCAAAGAGTAAGAAAGAAATGACCGGCAACATCACTGCCAGAGAGGACCATGCAGCAAGGAATGCAGGTGACATTTAGGAGCTCGGAGCAGCCCCTGGTTGACAGCCAGCATGGAAATGGTGTTCTCACACTATTAGTCTTAGGACTAAAAGGAACTGAATGTTGCCAATGGTTAAGAATGACCTTCGAAGAGCTTTCTATAGTCCCTATCTCGGTTTCACTTTGTGATACCCCGAGCAGAGAATTCCATGCCTTGCCAGACTTCGGACCTATAAAATCAGGAGCTAATAAGTGGATGCTGTTTTGTAAATATAATTATAATTTTATATTTTTTAAGATTTTTTACTTATTTGAGAGAGTGTGAGCGAGAGAGAGCACACAGAGGGAGAGGGAGAAGCAGGCTCCCCACTGAGGAGGGAGCACAACAGGGGGCTCGATCCCAGGACCCTGAGATCATGAGCTGAGCCGAAGGCAGACGCTTAACCACTGAGCTACCCAGACGCCTCTATAATAATAATTTTAAAAGCCCAAAAAACAAATGGGCCAAAGAGGTTTGCCATTAAGTTTGTTAATCCTTTTATAACAAATCCTTTAAAAGAGTTTACTAAAAACAGGCAGGCTAGCTGATGGAATTTCTCAAGAAACAGATGAGGAAATGAAAGGAAAATCAGGACATAAAGCACAGAACCGTGTAATTAGTCCTTAAGTCAACTGAACTCTGTTAGTGTTGGTGGCATGACTCTCAGGTGGAGAGGTGCAGAGGAACAGGCACTGGCTTTGGGGTTCGCAGAGCTCTCATCTAATCCTGCCTCAACCAACTGCTGGTTGCACCACCTTAAACAAGTTACTTCACTTCTCTTAGGCTCAATCTCGATTCTAACACTGGTAGGTTTACACCAAATTAGAAAAAGAATTCATGTAAAAAAGCTTAAGAGTAGTATTTAACATTCAATAAATAGCAAAAATATGAAAGTCTGATGATAGCAACTGCTGTTTAGGGATGCAGAGAAATGAGAACTCAACCACTGCAAGAGAAAGTAGAAATTGAATCAACTGCTATAAGCAACAATTTGGCAATATCTACTGAATGTGAAGATGTACATATCCTACTACACAGTAATTCCACTGCTGGATACATGTGACCCTAAAGAACTCTGTGCACAAGGACACAAGTACAAGAATGCTCATAGCAGCACTAGTACATTAACAGGAAAACAGATAAACAGTGATATAGTCAATGAATTTTTCAAATAGTAGCAATGAAAAAATATAAGTGGCAGAGATTACTCATAATAAAATACCATTTTTGTAAAACTAAAAACTTACAACATATTGCTCAGAGATAAATACACGACTAGCAATATTTCTTTTAAAAAAACATGACACTAGGGACGCCTGGGTGGCTCAGTTGGTTAAGCATCTGCCTTCGGCTCAGGTCATGATCCCAGGGTCCAGAGTCCCGCCATTGGGCTCCTTCCTCCTCGGGGAGCCTGCTTCCCCCTCTGCCTCTGCCTGCCGCTCTGCTTGTGCTCTCACGTGCTCTCTCTCTCTCTGACAAATAAAACTTTAAAAAAAAAAGCTATTTAAAAAACAAACAAACAGGGGTGCCTGGGTGGCACAGCGGTTAAGCGCCTGCCTTCAGCTCAGGGCGTGATCCCGGCGTTCTGGGATCGAGCCCCACATCAGGCTCCTCTGCTATGAGCCTGCTTCTTTCTCTCCCACTCCCCCTGTTTGTCTTCCTTCTCTCGCTGGCTGTCTCTATCTCTGTCAAATTTAAAAAAAAAAAATCTTAAAAAACAAACAAACAAACAAACAAACAAAACCCCATGAGACCTGTCAGTCACCAAACTTAAGATAGTGGTTACGTCCCAGAAGCAGGGAGGAAAATGCAACTGGAGAAGAGTACATCAGATGCTCAACCTGTATTTGTAATGCTCTGTATCTTTTTTTTTTTTTTTAAGATTTTATTTATTTGACAGAGAGACAGGCAGCAAGAGAGGGAACACAAGCAGGGGGAGTGGGAGAGGGAGAAGCAGGCTTCCTGCTGAGCAGGGAGCCCAATGCAGGGCTCAATCCCAGAACTCTGGGATCATGAGCAGAGCCAAAGGCAGACACTTAACGACTGAGACACCCGGCCACCCCTGTAATGCTCTGTGTCTTTAAGTACTATGTAGAGAATGATCTGGCAAATGCTTTTGAACCTATCTCTTTCATGACATAATAAATCTGTAAAAATGTTAACATATTCAACATAGTACTTGATGTATAACAAAATAAACACACAGTAAACAGCAGCTACTGCGGTTATGATGTGAATTGTAGGAAGGACTCCTGGCTTCTGAGAATATCACAGAAACCACGGTACTAAAGTAGAGAAGAAAGCTCAGTAAATGGTCTAGATGACTTTCCTCTACCTAAGAATCCATGTGTGGAGAACAATGTGAATATGGCTGGGAGAACAAATACCAACCAGTTCAGTCTCCAGACACATACTGTTCTAATTTAGTGCTAATTCAGTGAGGTCATTCCTATCAAACTGAAATGCTGCTACCAAAATCCTGACTCCTACTTTTCTGGCTCTGTTCCCACTCCAGGGAGCTCCAGCAGCAGACAGGACATCCGGGCTGCTGACTAGGATACTTCCACTCTGGGTCCGCTGGAGAGAGCACTGGGAGCTGCAGGTTCTCTTGTCCTGACTCCATCATGTATCAATTAAGCAACCTTGGAAAAGTCTCTCAATATCTCCAAGGGGTCATCTATTTGATCTGCAAAATAGGGGCAATATGGATACATGCCCAGTTGTTAAGAGCTGGGGCTCAATCCCTGACGCCTCTGTTTCCCAGCTGGGAGACACAGGCAAGTTTCCTAACCTCACTAGACCCCAGTTTCCTTATTTGTAACTAAGAATAATAAGAGAACCAACCTCACGAGATTGCTAGGATTAAATGAACAGTCCGTGTAAAGGCTTAGCATAGCCCCAGTCAGACAATAATTATTTAATATTAACCTGGGTTGTCATGAAGCTGATGAAAAGTGATAATGGAGATGAGAAAGATTTTGTAAGCTATAAAGCTCAGTAAATACGATCTTTTACTTTCACTGTAACAACTACTTTAAATTCTATTAAAAAGAGAAAAGCTTATAAACTCAGTACTAATAAATACAAATACTGAATTTATTTTCCTGGAAAATTCTGAAGCCAGGAATATATTCCTTACATTGTAGGAAAGACTGAGTTTGAAGTTTTAGAAACTGTTTTAGAATCTAAAGCGGTCTCCAACCGTATGTCTGATAAGGTTCGCAATGAAAGGTCAACTTGATATTATGTTATAACCATGAAAATCTTAAATGTTCTCTGAAAACCCAAGATTCTAGAAGTTATATTATCTATAGCTAGTTACCTGAAATTACAGTTGACCCTTGAACAACACGGTTTTGAACTTTGCAGATCCATTCCTATGCAGACTTTTTTTCAATAAATACAGTACATGTGTAAATGAATACAATTAAATAAATACTATAAATGTACTTTTTCTTATGCTTTTAACATTTTCTTTTCTCTAGCTTACTTTATTGTAAGAATACAGTATACAATACATGTAACATACAAAATCTGTGTTAACTGATTGTTAATGTTATTGGTAAGGCTTCTGGTCCACATAGATTATTAGTAGTTAAGATTTTGGGGGCGCCTGGGTGGCACAGCGGTTAAGTGTCTGCCTTCGGCTCAGGGCGTGATCCTGGCTTATGGGATCGAGCCCCACATCAGGCTCTTCCACTATGAGCCTGCTTCTTCCTCTCCCACTCCCCCTGCTTGTGTTCCCTCTCTCGCTGGCTGTCTATCTCTGTCGAATAAATAAATAAAATCTTAAAAAAAAAAAAAAAGATTTTGGGGAGTCAGAAGTTACACAAGAGGGGCACCTGGCTGTCTCAGACAGGGGACCGTGCAACTCCCACAGTGTTCAAGGGTTGACTGTATTATAAACCTTTTTTTCTAAGTAAGTTCTTTCTTCCTGATATAACAATCTTCTAAAAATCCTGGAAGAGACTAAAGCCTTTTGAGACACATATGAATTTTCTTATAAAATTAAAAAGGGCAATTCTCCTGCACTTGGGTTAGTACCTACAAGTACAAGATGCAAGTTATGAGACAGAACTAGAAGTGAAAACCTCATAAATGTCCTAAAAAAGCACCTGTACACTTGATTAATCCACTTCTGGATTTCCATAAATTTCTAGTTTTCCATAGATACAAATCCTAGCAGGGAAAAAAACAAGACAGTAACAACATCCATGGAAAAATTTAGGGAATATTAAATGACGAAGTGGGCTGAAACATATCAAATATTTGTAATGTCCAAACAAATGAGTCATCATTCAAGGATGCCAGGGAACCAACTCATTATTTTGAAAACTGTAAATGAAGGGAATGAATCAAGCATTTGTCCTGCCTTTCCTATAACAACTACTATTCGAACAGAAGAAAAACTGAATTAAAATTAGGGAGGTGATGCATTGAGAATCAATGGTTGCAGCACTACAAATAGAGAGACAACTAGACTTTATATGCCCTGATGGAAGAACACATCACTACCTATGAAGTCTTGTCCAAAAAAACCCCATGAATCTGATCAATCCTCTATATCCAACTGCCAATCTGTGGAAATTATGACAAAGGTCAGAGGAATATGTTAAACTACATTGCTGAGATGCATGCAGGACAATCTGGGCTATGAAAAGTTCTATATAGCAACCAACCTAATTCTTCAATAAAAAAATTCTAGGGTGGTAAGGGGAGGGAGATGAAGGATGAACCTATACCTATAAACCAAAAGATATTTAAAGACCTATCAATTACTAACATTTCAACATTATGTGGACCCTAATCCAAATATACATTTAAAAATTAGATTTTTATGAGACAACTAGAAGTTTGAAAACTAGATATTGGAGATTAGTGATAATGTTATTTTTGTTGTTTTTAAAAGAGTCATTATCTTTTAGAGACATATTGAAATATTTGTGAGTATACGATATGATGTCTAGGATCTCTTCAATATAATACAAGAGGGTGAATGGGAATGTGAATTAGCCAGACTGGCCAGGGGCAGAGTGATGCATACATGGGGTTCATTACAGTATTCGCCTACTTTTGTTGGTTTTAAAGTCTCCATTTAAAAAGGAAAAAGAGAAAGGAATGGAGGGACTGGAGAAAAGGTAAATGATTAACTGTTGTCAGGGTCTGATTCTGTGTCATTATCATCATCCCAAGATCAGGAGTCATTCAATTCCTTCTGGTTTATATTTCATATTTTTCAGTTCTAATCCATTTTCCCACCTGTTCTTTCCTCTTCCTATGGAAAAGGGTCCTTTGTTATAACTAAATGATTCTAAGTCACGTGCTCTAAAAGACATTGTGTTCATTCCTTAGTCTTTTCTTCTTGTCACAGTTTTGGGGCCAAGCTAACATTATGGCAAAGAACACAGGCTTTAAGACTGGCTTGATATAGAATCTTCTAACCTACACAGAAACTTCTATTATCACCCTACCTCCCTCTCCCTGCATGCCCCACAGGCTATTTTCTGTTTGTTTTGGCATCTGTCAAAGGGCATGATGAAATTTCAGTATTGGTGGTGAAAGTTAAATGAAATCATATTAGGGAGAACACCTACCCAGTCTGTGGCATTTAGTACTCATACAATAAATACTAGTGCTTTTTCCTCTTGAATGGCTCTTCCTTCTGCTAAGGAAAATCCTACCTACCCTTCAGGAGAATTCAGTTTACATCTCCGAGGTCCTGGAAAACCCAATTTCAGGGAACCCTACGCAGGTAGAACAGAACAGTGATTAAAAGCACCAGATCTGGGTTCAGATCATGGCTCCAGGACCTAAAAGCTGAGTGACCCCAAGCAATTTAATGACCTTCTCTCAAGTGTTAGTTTACTCATCTATGAAACGAACATAATAAGAGCATTACCTACTGAGGATATTGTAAGAATTAAGTTAAATAATCCAGGTAAAGTACTTAGCACAGCACTCAATAAATTTTAGTGCAGAGGAAGAGAAAGAAGAGATAATGATCCTGGAAAATCAAACCTGAGCTTATACTCCAGAGAAATCCTGGGTTTGTCATTAAGTCTCCAACTCAACTATAAACACCTTGAATGTAAAGATATTGGTTACATTTCTTTGCATATTCTAATGTACTTTGCATGCGGGGGGGTTAAAGAAGAATTATCTGTCAACTAAGGGAGAAAGACATCATCTGGGCTAACTTATAACACCCTACTCAAATTATTAGAATTCTGTGGCACATACTACAAAACATACTCGAGTAAATAACAAGAAAAATGGCACCCATCCCTAAAATACAGAGCCACCCACCCTCTTTTTCCACATGCCCACTTCGTCTTTCACTCCACCTATACAACAAGGAGAGCCTGTTTTGTTTCCTTCATCCACTCCTTGACCTCCTTCTTTTATTTCCTTCCCAGCTGACTAAATCCAGTTGTTCCCAGTGTCTGTGGTGTTATGTTTAGCAGATCACTAAAAAATAACCACAACTAAGGTTTTCCCTTTCCTTTTCTAAACTACTTTTAAAAATCCAACTGCTCCTGCCTGTATCCCATGGAGAGGTGAAATGAATGAATAAATGCATAAATGGCATCCAATTTATCAGGAACTACGGAACTAAAACTAAAGGCACCGGTAATTTTACATGAAGGAAAAAGCCAATGTGGACACCAAGAGAACAACATTCCTCTAAGAACATACTGCCCTATAGTCAGCTCACGAAACCTACTTTGCGTCGCTCTTGGCTGACCAACTCACCTTTCATGGCAGGGTCCTTTTCAAAGTTTGGATGTCTCTCACAGCTGTGATATGGTTATTGTGAAGGCTACTATTACTTCTTTAAATTAATTATTTTTGCTAACCACTTCACATGTACAGCCTCCTTTAATTCTCGTGGGGAGGAATTAATTCTCAATATGGGAGGAAACTGAGGCTTACAAAAGTTAAGAAACTTGCCTAGAGTCTCTGAGCTGGCCGGTGGTAGAGCAAATATTCACCTCGAGTACTGCCCAACTTTGGAAGCCGAACTTTAAATCACCTAGGAATATGCTAGTTGGAGGTGGGATTCCTGGCTGAAGTCTGAGGCTAGGAGAGTCACAGAGTGAGATTCAATGAAAACATATGTGTGGAGACAGATTTAACACACGGTAGCTATGGAAACAACTTTGACACAGAGTTACTGACTTCAAACAGAAAAATACTTGCCAGATGTCAATTTGAGAATGTGAAACTCCGAGCATGGGAACCCAAGACACAGGAAAAAGGACAACAAGTTAAAGGCTTGTCCCACTCGGTTAGACAAAGGTTTACAAAACCAAATGCTTACTAGAACAAGATAGGTAACCTGTAGGTTTCTTTTGACACAGACAAGCTTAAGCAGTAAACACATGAACAGTCTTGACACACAAAAGTAGGCTTTCTTCTGCTCATCTTGAAAAGTGCTACCCTATCAGCCTTTCATTTTCCCTTTCATTAGATAAGTGGGTAAAGGAAATATTTCACATTTCTTTTAATTTTAAAATTGTAAAATATTTATAAATATTTAACCATCCAGAATTACACCATTTACACCTATGTACTTACTACCCAGTTTTATCACTCTTCACATTGTCATATTTTGTTACAAAATTATTTCCTCCCAGAGATAAAGTCTCTCCTGCCCTCTCCTGTCTCTCTCTCCTCACTCCCAGAGATACTAAAAAGGATTGGGTGTTTAATCATTCTCACGCATATTTTATACTATATTGCATACACATAAAGACATTAACAAGATGCAGTACTGTTTTGCCTGTTTTCAAATTTTATAGAAAGCTATCCCACAAAACACAGTCTGCAACTTACATTTTGGTCAAAATATTTTGCTCTTTACCTGGTTTGGATACTTGAGCTTTAGTTCACTCATTTTAGCTTTTATAGAATATTCCACTGTCTTAACCGACCAAAATGTATTAATTTATTCAATTGTGGGGAGTCATTTAGTCATTTCCTACTTTTCACTAGTTCAAAAAGTGCTTCCTGAACATTCTTATATATGTTCCCTGCGCACAATGACTAAAGTTGTTTCTCTCTAGGGTATATGTCAAGAAATGGGTTCCTTGAGTCAAAGGGCATGAGCATCACTCCAATAGTATTGCCAAACTGCTTTACAAGGTGGATGAACCAATTTATTTTCCCAAAAACAGCATATGAGTTTCTGGTTTTTTTACATCCTAACCAACACAATACTCGGTTTTGCCTAACTTTCGATTGTTGCCAACCCGATAGGTATGAAATGTTATCTGTTTTATTTCTTTTTAATTTAATTTTTTAAGTAGGCTCCACGACCAGCATGGAGCCCAACTCAGGGCTTGAGCTCCCAACCCTGAAATCAAGACCTGAACTGAGATCAAGCGTTGGACATTCAACCAACTGAGCCACCCAGGCACCCCTCATTATTTTATTTTTAATTTTATTTTCCCCTGATTTTAATGATTTGAACATCTTTTTAATGTTTACTCAAATACCCTCTTCTGTAAACTCCATATCCTTTGCCTATTTCTCTAACGAGCTGTTTTATCTTTTACTTATTTACTTACAGAAGTTTTTATATTATATGCTTTGCAAATATATTCACTGGGTGTGTGGATTACCCTTTGCTTTTAGGTCTATTGAAGAGAAATTTAAAATTTTAATGAAGTCAAATTTATCTTTAAACCTATGGTTTACATTTATCTCTAAAAGATATGGTTTGTACTTTGTGTGCTTAATCACACTTCAAAAAATTTTTAATTCCAGTACAGTTAACATAAAGGGTTATATTAGTTTCAGGTGTACAGTACAGTGGTTCAACAATTCCATATTAGTCAGTGTTCTTCATTATGAGTGTACACTTAATCTCCTTCACTTATTTCACCTATCCCCACCCACCTCCCCTCTGGGAACCATCAGTTCCAGTTTGTTCTCTAAAGTTAAGAGTCTATTTTTTGGTTTGTCTCTTTTTTTTTTCCCTTTAAGAACGCTTTTCTTAAGATGAAAAAAAAATCTAATTTTCTTCAACAAGTTGTAAAAGTTTCTTCCCATAATAAGGTCTAATTGAGCTGGAATTTACCTTTGTGTATGGTATGAGACGAGCTTCTAATCCACTTATTTCTACACAGGCATCTTCCCCTTTCTTCATCTATTTGTAACGTACCTCTGTCTTAGGTCGAATTTCCATATATGTGTAGGTATATTTCTAAGGTCTATAATCTGTTATCTTCCTATATTCTTGCACTAATTCCACTGCTGTAACAACTAGAACTTTTACTAAGTGTTGGTATCTGGTAGAATTAGTCCTTTGTTGCTCTTCAAAAGCATCTTAGCTATTCTTGGCCTTTACTCTTTTTTTTTTTTTTTTTTTTTAAGATTTATTGGAGAGAGAGAGCATGCAAGCAGGTGGGGAGCGGAGGGAGAGGGAGAGAAAGAATCTCAAGCAGACTCCTCACTGAGGGGGGAGCCTGACACTGGGCTCAATCTCATGACCATGAGAGCATGACCTGTGCTGAAACCAAGAGATGCTCAACCAACTGAGCCACCCAGGCACCCCCCTTTCTTACTAACTTTATAATCAGATTATCAGGTTCCTCAAACAAACAAACAAACAAACAAACAAAACAAAACTAGGGCTTTCAACTGGCACTGCATTGGATTAAGATAAATTTGTGGTGAACTTACATCTGTGTGATACTGAGTTTACCCATTCATGAACATGGTCTATCTTCCCATTTACTCAGGTATTCTTTCATATGCACTATATATTTCTTGCATTTCTTGTTAGATTTATTTCTAAATACCTTACAGATATTTTTATATGTAAGTGAAATCACTTTTTCTGTAACATTTTTCTAATTGATTACTATTGATACAAGAATGCAATTTTAGTGTTTCTTGTCTTTTGGCAACCTTGGTGAATTACCTTATTTTTAATGGTTGATCTAAAGATTTTCTTGAATATTTTTATGCAATCACAGAATAAATTTTCTTTTGCTTCCTTTCTACCTCTTACATATCACATTGCCTTCCCTTATTGCAATGATTAGTAACAATAGTATGGTAGCTGAATGAAAAAGTGATTACACAGTATTCCTGTTTTGTTTTTGCCTTTCAATGGAAATCCTTTTGAAACCCTATCATTAATTATGTTTGATGAAGGTTTTTATTAGCTGAAGAGTTTTTTGTTTTTTTGGAGAGAGAACACGTGCCTGCACATCGTGCGTGCACACGAGCAGGGGTGGGGAAGGAGGGCAGAGGGAGAGGAAGAGAGAGATAATCTCAAGCAGGCTCCATGTCCAGTGTGGAGCCCAAGGTGGGGCTTGATCTCACGACCCTGAGATCATGACCTGAGTCGAAATCAAGAATCAGGACACTTGATCAGCTGAGCCACCCAGGCACCCCTCTTGCTGTTTTTGTTCATGAACAAGTGCTGAGCTTTAACAAATGCTTTTTCTGAGCCTACCAAAATGACTGCCTAACACTTGAGTTGGGGCCCATTGATTATAATGAAATAAATTTAAAATATTGGCAGACCAGAATTTTTTTTAAAGAAACAATATAACAGAGGGACCAACATATTAGATAGATATTGTTTGGTAAAACTTTCATTTTTAGCTGCTTACACAAGCACACATATATGTGCTCTGAGTTGTTAAGTAAAATATGCTTCTTACAGTGGGCTGTATACAAAAAAGTTTAAGCCACTGATCTATATACTATTTTGAAGCACAAAAAACCACTGTAAAGGAGAAACATCTTACTGTAGAGTTTTTTTAAAAATAAATAACACAATGCTTGGCTTTTGTTCATTTAAAAATACTCAGCTAGGGGCACCTGGGTGGCTCAGTCATTAAGTGTCTCCCTTTGGCTCAGGTATTGATCCCAGGGTCCTGGGATCAAGCCCCACATTGGGCTCCCTGCTCAGCAGGAAGCTTACTTCTCCCTCTCCCACTCCCCCTGCTGATCTTCCCTCTCTCGCTGTGTCTCTGTCAAATAAATAAATAAAATGTTTTAAAAAATAAATAATACAAAATAAAAATACTTAGCTTTTCCTGATATCTTTATCTAAATAATAATGTTTTAAATATATTTTAAGTATTACTATTAACATAATCCCTTGATGGAGAAAATGACCCACATCCACAGAAACATCTAAAGTCACTAAAAGTAATAGAAGTAAATTAAGTATAAATTTCTGACAAGGATTCTTTTGCAGGGATCACTTCTGTAAAATGTTATATGTATAATTTCTAGGGTGAGGGAATACAGCTTCCATCGTATCTTCCAACATATCATATCATATGTTTTCAAACATATCTGTAACCTTAAAAATGGACAGAACCTCTACGCCAAAAAGTTCAATGTTTATACTTCTTTTAAAAATAATTTTTTAAAAAGACTATTTTAGACAGAGAAAGTGCGTGTCCAAGCACGCATGCCTGCACGAGTAGGGGGAGGGGCAGAAGGAGAGAATCTCAAATAAACTCCCTGCTGAACATGAAGCCCAATGTGGGGCTCAATCTCACGACCTTGAGATCATGACCTAAGCACAAACCAAGAGTCGGACACTTGACTGACTGAACCATCCGGGTGCCCCTAGTTTATACTTCTAAAATCAGAAGGTAACTTGGCATCAGCATTACTTCTATCACATTTTCTGTACTTTTGTACTGTGTCTGTCTCAGTCATCTCTTAACTGTTTATATTACCTTATACTTCACTAACTGTCTAGCCTTGTCAGTGGTTTATTAAAAACAAGCATGCCCTCAGAATCCATCCATACATACATGACCATTCAATGTTTCTCTTCACCCATCACTCCTGAAACCTTCCTCTAGAACATTTTAAATTGTTCCTTGCTTGTGACCAGAAGTAATATCACCCGCCTTATTCACCGGATTTATTTCTGGAAGATTTGTGGCTGCTTCCTGATTATGTTGATTATGATTTGTCAGCAGGGAGGCTATTTAAAAGAAAGCAACTCCGAAAGAGGAGCTCCAACATGTTCTGCACGATAGCAGCATTGTTGGTGCAAGTAATCTAACTTACCAGAGAGACTACTTAAAGGACAACCACCATTTGGATGTAATGATTTTGAAATTTGTTTTCTTTACAACTCACATCCCCTTCATAATATACCATGCATGCTGCTGTTCTCTACAAAAGCCACCTTCTTTCTCCTTCCTTCCTTCTTCCTTCCTTCCTCCCTCCCTCCCTCCCTTCCTTCCTTCTAGGGGGAGAGAAGCAGAGGGAGAGGGTGAGAGAGAATCTTAAGCAGGCTCCACACCTAGCATGGAGCCCAACATGAGGCTCAATCTCTCACAACCTTGAGATCATGACCCGAGCCAAAATCAAGAGTCGGACGTTTAACTGACTAAGCCACCTAGGTGAACCCCAAAACCACCTTTCAAACAACTCAGCATTACATAGACATTTTAGGGACCACAGTATTCATCTTAGCAATGATGTTGATACGGAGTGCCAAGTACTATACGTCTAAAGAATATAATATCACTGCTTCTAATTGCAATGTTTAAAAACTCCTATAATTCTCTCTTCCTCTCCCTCTGCCCCTCCCTCCGCTTGCTCCCTCTTTCTCTCTCTCTCTCTAAAATAAATAAATATATTTTTTATTTTGTTTTATTTTTTATTTATTTATTTATTTTATTTATTTATTTGACAGAGAGACAGCCAGTGAGAGAGGGAACACAAGCAGGGGGAGTGGGAGAGGAAGAAGCAGGCTCCCAGCGGAGGAGCCTGATGCGGGGCTCGATCCCAGAATGCCGGGATCATGCCCTGAGCCGAAGGCAGACGCTTAACGACTGCGCTACCCAGGCGCCCCTATTTTTTAAATAAATTAAATAAATAACTCCTTAATTCAGGGCACCTGGCTGGCTCAGTCACAAGAACATGTGACTCTTAATCTTGGGGTCATGAGTTTGAGCCCGCTGGGTGTAGCAATTACTAAAAAAAATAAATTAAAAAAAACTCCTTCTCATTCTGCAAAGCTATGATAATTCCCTGGCTGCTGTTGGGATATACCGGAATGGTATTCAAACTGAAAGAAAGCTGTCTTTATAGTCTTAAAAAATGTTCCCAAATTAAGTTATATAAGATGCATAAATTTGTAAGTGCACTCAACAATCTATTATTTTTATGCCATTTTATAATCCCCAAAGCAGTATTTTAATCATAGCAACCTGTTAACAACGATTACATCTGGTGAGTGGGACTGGCAGGAGTAGATGAGGAAAAGATAGTTTTTGTTTTTGCTCTTTTTTAAAAATACTTTTGCACTGTTTAAATATTTAAATTAAACATGTACTTTTTAATGAAAAATTGAATAAAGAAAAAGAGTACAATTATGAAATCAAGAATCTCCACATTTATTTTATTCTACTCCCTGTCATCCCCACCTCTAATCTCCTTTCAGGGCACTGCAGCAGTCTGAGAGCAGGGACCTGGTGTGTTTTCTACAGCATTCAAGCTCCCACAGAGTCATCCCCATCAGGATGCCAGGCATGTGCAGGGAGTAGAGGTGGAAGTGATGGGAGCAAAATAATTCAACAAGCCTTGAAGTAAGCAGTAAAAAAAGCACTTCTAACATAATATAATAAAAAATTATTAAAAAAAAGAAAAGCACTCCTATTTGGAAGGTAGACTTCAGAGTACAAGGATCTGCTCTCTCTTTGAAATGCTACTTAACATCTATTCACACCTCTAAAGGCTGTGCTCCTTCAACATTCAGACCCCTGTTTGAATGATGGCCAGAGTACATCATCTAGATGGCTAAATAATTGCTTAGGTCATTATTACCATAATTTTGAGAATATCATCCCAAGTTTTATGTATGAAGTCCACTGACAAGAGCCCATTTGACATCTTTTTGAACTACCAGCCAAAATGCTAGCCACGTGTTAGAGTAACTTCATTCTTACTGTTTCTAAACTCTGAATTCCATTCTGTATCTTCTTATCCAACAAACTTACTTTATATTTGATCACTCTTCTTAATAACCCATCACTTTCTCCATGAAGCTCATACACCTAAGCTTCAGTCTCATTTCAGGTCACAAGTCACAAATATGAGTGCCTATACAGGGACCAGACAGATAACATAAGTGTAGGGGTATGGTAAGCAATAACAGGGAGTAGCAACAATATAAAAACCTTTTCTCAGGACTGCGAGTTTAAAAAGAACAGGGTACTAGGAATGGGGAGTTCTAAAATCCTCTAACCTGAACTGTAAAATACAATACTGTGAAAAGAGGCCATGGGTTTAAATGAGGTCAGAGAGAACTAATGCATGAAAGCTGCTGTTGACAAACCTGTCCCAAATTTGCTGAAGGGGTGTTTGGGATTCCCCGTAGCTTTTTCCAGCTGAAAGAGTCTCCAGGCATCGTTCATCACATTCTTCTCATGCTCTGAATCAACCGCATTCACCTCTCTGTCTTTGCAACTCTCATCAAATAAGGGGCACAGGAAAAATTGTGCAAACCTAAGAGTATGAAACACAATTAACAATTTGAAAGCTGTTATTTTAAAAGAGTAGCCTTTAAAAAAATATGTTTGAAACTTAGCAGGTAAGAAATGTGAATTCTACAGAACCAAAAAAACTACCATTGCTACCAAAAGAAATGCAAAGTAAGTTCCAAGTAACAGAAGAAAAATATTGGACATACATAAATTCAGAGAAATCAATCTACCCCAGAGACATCAGTGAAAATATACTCAGTCGACACACTTCAGATGCCAATCCCAAGACCAAGTTGTACCTGGGCTTCTAACTAACTGGCTACAGATCAGAGGTTCCCACCACCTCCTCTGGTTCAATTAATTTGCTACAGCAGCTCATAAGACTCAGAGAAACGTTTTTCTTAACTAGATTACCAGTTTATTATAAAGGATATAATTAAGAAATAGCCAGATGGAAAGGATGCACAGGGCAAGGTACACAGGAAGAGGCATGTAGGCCACTCTCCCCAACCTCCATGTTTTCACCAACCTGGAAGTTCTGCAAACCCTGTCCTCTTGGGTTTTTATGGAGGCTTCATTATATAAGCATGACTGATTAAATCACAGGCCCTTGGTGACTGAACTCCAGCCCCTCCTCCCCCTCCTGGAAGGTCTATGGATAGGAGTGAAAGTTCCAACCTTACAATCACAGGGCTAGTTGCTCTGGAAAACAGCCCCCCATCAGGTTACCTAAGGGCTTCCCCAAAGTCACCTTATTAACATACCAAAAGACACCTTTAAAACTCTCATCACTTAGGAAATTCCAAGGGTTTTAAGAGATAGGGGCCAGGAACAGGGAGAAAGACCAAATATATAGTTCTTATTATAAATCAAAATATCACAACAGCAAAAAGGCAAGGAAGACTTACAAAGACACTAGCAATTTATTTAAGATACGCAATTTGGCAAGTCATGAAAATCCTTGTTCTATATGGCTAATTCTCCCAAAAAGGAAAAGGCAGGTGACAGCTCTTGGGCAAATCTTAAATTTACAGTTTAAGGTGCAATTGCACTAAGACTCAGACAGTTTAGGACAAACTAAGTGAGCTAGTTTTTTTTTTTTAATTTCTTTTTAAGTAGGCTCCACGCTGGGTGTGGAGTCCAACATGGGGCTCAAACTCCCGACCATGAGATCAAGACCCGAACCGAGATCAAGAGTTGGACACTTAACCAACTGAGCCACTCAGGCACCCCAAGTGACCTACTTTTTAAAGGCTCTATTTGAATATCTTTTCTTCTTATGGAGAAAAACAAACTTTAACTAGTGGGGAAAAAATAATGGAATGAAAATCCTAGGACACAGTAGTTTGACTAAGATACCATTATGGGCTTTTAAAAAATATTAAGAGAATTTAAAAATTTTATAACCAGTGATTCAACAAATAACATGGCATGTAACTCTAATATAAGTAACCAAATGCTTCTCTTGAGGCTATCCTTTAGTAGTAGTACTAAAGTTTAAACTAAAATAACTTTAGTGAGGGACCTGGGTGGCTCAGTTGGTTAAGCACCTGCCTTTGACTCAGGTCATGATCCCAGGGTCCTGGGATCAAGCCCTGCATCAGGCTCCCTGCTCAGCAGGGAGTCTGCTTCTCCCTCTGTCTCCACCCACCCACTCA
Source organism: Ailuropoda melanoleuca (assembly GCF_002007445.2). Lineage (NCBI taxonomy): Eukaryota > Metazoa > Chordata > Mammalia > Carnivora > Ursidae > Ailuropoda > Ailuropoda melanoleuca. Next base: position 95,506,285 of record NC_048223.1, read on the forward strand.
GGCTCTCTCTCAAAAAAATAAAGTCTTTTTAAAAAAATAAAATAACTTTAGTTATAAGTTAACTCTCCTGTATCAGGCTGCAATTTAAAGCATGATTTCATAGAGTAAATCTTAAGAAACTTTAGACCCCATCTTATAAAAACAAGATCCGGAATTCAGATGAAGCCATGAGCAGAGGCTGTCTGAATAGGGCCTAACAGACTCCTGGATCTAAAGACGTCTCAGCAACTGCACTTCACAGTCCAGCTGTCAAAGAGACTGTTATCACTACTTGATACTTATTTTATGCACACAGTAAATAAATACGATACTGTGATAAGTACTTTACACATACCAACCCAAAGGAAAACTCCCATCTATCTGGAGTCTATAATCAAAGATACATGGAAACAGATATTTAAGGACATGTAACCTCTTTTACCTATCTCAATATGTTTAAGCTGGTAAAAGTGCCTAAAAGCTACATACCATAGCTGGATAGGTCCATATAAAGGGTCATGATAATGACACAGTAGAATTAATATTTTAAAAAGACGCTCTTATGAGGTGCCTGGTGGCACAGTCTACTGAGTGTCGAACTCTTGGTTTTGGCTCAGATCATGATCTCGGTCGTGAAATGGAGCCCCGTGACCGTCTCCACACTGAGTGCGGAGTCTGCCTAAGATTCTCTCTCCCAGGGTGGCTGGGTGGCTCAGTTGGTTAAGTGACTGCCTTCCGCTCAGGACCGAGTCCCACATTGGGCTCCCCCTGCTCTGCGGGGAGCCTGCTTCTCCCTCTCCCTCTGCCTGCCACTCCCCCTGCTGTGCTCTCTCTGTCAAATATAAATAAAATCTAAAAAAAAATAATAATAAAAAAATAAAAGTACCTTTAAAAAAAAAGATTCTCTCCCTTTCCCTCTGCCCCTCCCCCCTCTATGCACATATTCTCTAAAATAAATCTTAAAAAAAAAAAAGATGCTCTTATACAAGTGTTTTTGTTTTTTTTAAAATCCTCTGAGTCAAGTAACAGACATCCTCCATCATACAGAGATTATATGAACATCTGCTGTAGCATTTGTAAAGCAGGAAATTAAATTCAGTGTATGATCCCAGGGAACTCATTAATGGAAGTCTTCTGGGAATACATACAAAAGATGATTACACCTCAAAGCTGCTGCCTAAAGACTGAAACATAATCTAGAATAAATAAGAAACAGGCTACTATGACCCAGCCATGTATCCCAAACCCATGTCTATTCCCTGTTAATGTTCTTTCCGCTAAGGAATAAATTCAAACTACTAGGTTTTTTTAAAAATATGATGACTATTATTAATACAAGTAAGCAAATAAAGCTATTACTAAAACTGCTAAGTCAAAATTCATTACAGACCCGTCAAAAGGCTGCAGAATTACACCTTCTTGGCAATACAGAAAACTATAAAAAGTTACCAAGGAAAAATTACACTTTGGATAATGAATCACATCACTAATAGGACAAAAAATTAGAAATTATTAACTGTGTTGAAAATTTACCAAGCAATTAAATTGGCCTAATGGAGCCTGCTCCAGAAAATACTTTCACAAAATGTCCCCACAGTTGAAACTGCTGGTCAAAACATTCTGTGTCACACAATGAGATATCACCTTATACCAGTCAGAATGGCTATTAACAAAAAGACAAGACATAACAAGTGTTGGCAAGAATGTGGAGAAAAAGGAACCCCTATGTTGGTGAGAATGTAGATTGGTGCTGCCACTGTGAACAACAACCCTCAAAAAATTAAAAATAGAAAAACCATAGGATCCAGCAATTCCACTTCTTGGTATATATCCAAAGGAAAAAAAAAACAAAACACTAATTTGGAAAGATATAAGCACCCCTATGTTCACTCCAGCATTATTTACAATAGCCAAGATACAGAAACAACCTAAGTGTCCATGGATAGAAAAATGGATAAAGAAAATACAGCGTATATGCACAATGGAATATGACTCAGCTGTAAAAAAGAAAAAAGAAAAAAAGAAATCTTGCCATTTGCAACAACATGGATGGACCTAGGGGTATTATGCTAAGTGAATAGGTCAGACAGAGAAAGACAAATATGATCTCACATATATGTGGAATGTAAAACACAAAACAAAATAAAACTCATAAATACAGAGAACAGACTGGCAGTTGTCAGAAGATGGGATTTAGAAGGTGAGTGAAAGGAGTCAAGAGATACAAACTTCCAGTTATAAAAGTCATGGAGATATAATGTACAGCATGGTAACTATAGTCAATAATACTGCATTGCAAACTTGAAAGTTGCAAAAGAACAAATCTTAAAAGTTCTCATCATGGGGCGCCTGGGTGGCTCAGTCGTTAAGCGTCTGCCTTCAGCTCAGGGCGTGATCCCAGAGTCCTGGGATCGAGCCCCGCATCGGGCTCCCTGCTCTGTTGGGAGCCTGCTTCTTCCTCTCCCACTCCCCCTGCTTGTGTTCCCTCTCTCGCTGGCTGTCTCTGTCAAATAAATAAATAAAATCTAAAAAAAAAAAAAAAAAGTTCTCATCATAAGAAAAAAAATTTTTTGTAACTTTGTATGATGACGGATGGTAACTAGACTTACAACGGTGATCATTTTGTAATGTATACAAATATTGAATCATTATGTTGTATACCTGAAACTAAAACAATGTCAATTATACTCCCATAAAAAAAAGTTCTATATCTAAGTATCCCTGAGACTAGAGTAATTAAAGGAGAACAGAATATTTAAGTTCTAGCATTCTGGAATAGGGGCATGTTTGAAAAGAAATCCATGACACTATTACAGTTTATTCTTCATGACATGCTTCATATGGAATACCAGTTAGAATGGGAAGAGCTGGTGAGAATTTCATAAACCAATAAAATATTATATAGGGCTGAAGACTGGCTTAAAGTCACGCCATTATTTTTCCTCTGCCACAAAATAAATATATACTATCACCCATTATTTTTTTCTTTTTTATAAAACACAGGGGAAAATACTGGTTAAAATACTTTTTGTTAAGCTATAAAGCTGTGAAGACATCTTTGTAAAAATAGTAACTGTTACTACTATTAAAGTAATAAAGTGCATAACATTGGATAATTCATAGGGTATTTGGCATTACCTGTCTAGGGCACCTTCTAGGTGTTCGTGGGAAACATCAAAATAGTAATTGGTATGTTCTCCACTAGTAAAGGCATTTGAACTTCCTGCATGCTCACTGAGAAACTGGCTGTATTCATTTTCTTTAGGGTATTTCTTTGTTCCCAAAAATAGCATATGTTCACAAAAATGACTTAAGCCAGCAATATTTGGAGGATCTGACAATGAACCTGAAAGAGAAGAAAAAAATACATACCACAAATCTTTTTATGTTGAAATTTATAAAATACAGATGGGTTGCAGATGATCTGGGACTTCCGTAACCATACAATCAGAGAAAGTTAGGCACAGGCTAAAATGGTATTGGTTAGATGCTAGCCTCAGCTTCTGATATTAATTAGTTGGTAACTTTGGGCAGATTACTTAACTTCCCTGGACATTAGTTTCCTCACACATCACACTGGAGGGAAAGAAAGTTGAATTCACTGTTTTATAAGAGCTAGAACTTTCTAGCTCTGACATTTTATTGCAGGAGATGATACAGTGTAGTGGTAAGAGCACACGTTCAGGGTTACTAGCTCTGCTGACTGTGAAATTGTGAACACAATACTTTATCTTGCCTCAGTCACTTTTTCTATATATACCTAAACTAGAGAGGTGTGCGAATACAAATCAGATGATATTTGCAAAGTGCACTATGTCATACTTGGCAATAATTATTTGTTCAACACATGATGGTTATTACTTTATTTCCTCAATTTAAAAATGCCATTGAGTTCAATAAAAGCTTTTCAGAGAAGAAAAAAAGAAACACACCTACGTACATATAGGTAAGGATCAACTTGATTAAAACTGCATTAAATGTGGAGGAAATGTTCACAGAAGAATCTAGAAAATATGATATTTCCTAGTGTACCAGAAGTGTACAAAAGTGAAAGCATTACCACTGCTACTGTAAAGGATGGGAATTAATTTCCTTGCTGCAAGGTCACCTTAGCTGAGAACCTAACAAAATGTCTTGGAAAATAAATGTAAGATTATTTTATTTTGACAAATGTGATTGCCAATAGCTGTACAGGGCTATTGTACAAAGTAAGGTACATCAAACTGATAACTAGGAGGTCTTTATTTGCACACATATGGAGAGTTCTAATGAATGTCAACATTAGATCAAGAAAACATAACCAAGCTTAATACACAATTTTAAATTGTACCTATGTGCACATCAAGTGCTGCCGATGACTTATCCGTGGTCGGATCACTGATGAGAAGTACTTTGATACCATTGGCCAGCTCTAGCCCACGGTATTCTCGCTTATCTTCGGGAGACTTGATAATGTGATTTCCTAGTCTCTTGATAGCTGGATTATTCATCTTGCTGTAAGTCTTCTCTTGGAAACTGAAAAGAAAAAAAAGTAGTAATTGTTGCATTGTGGCTTAATTTTTTTTTAAGAATAAAGAATAATATCAAGCAAACCCATATAATACATCAACAGATAAAAAAATATCTGGAGGAAACTTTTTTTATAGCTCATCTACAAGGTATAATCATTCCTCTCTTCCCTCTTACCCCTCCTTCTTTTGTTAAGAGAAATGCAAACAATATTTTTTTGTGGAGTCCTATTTGATCTAGGAGAGCACCTGGGATGGGGATTTGAGAAAGGATAGGTTGGGTAATGAGCTCAGTGTGCTGATCTAGAATGGGTTTTTAATTACCAATAACTCCTTTCCCACATAATTCAGAAATATTTACTAAAGTAAGATGAGAGGTTGTGTAAAGATTATTATTGGACCAACCAAAACATTGCTCAACTTGATGATATTCAAAGATAGAACAGAGCTAGAACTCATGGGTCTGACATGCACATGCTCAGAACATAGGGGACGACAACCCCCAATGAGAAAAAAAAACAAAAAAACAAACCTGTGAAGTCCTGATACAAAATATGAAACCTGGGCTACACTATGAAGGCAGGAAAAAAAAGAAAAGAGAAAAGAAAAGAAAAAGTACGTACAAACAAATAAAAAATGGGAAGGATCCCCAGTAATTTTTATTATCTGGTGAAGAACTGAATGCCAGAGCAGGAATAGTCCAGTTGTTTTAACAAAGATGTTAAGTAAGTTCTCCTACAAAGGACTTCCCATCCTCTGATAGTCCTCTCCTTTCCTCTCTCGGAAAGCTGAGTTACCAAGATGGGAAGAGGCTGTAAGCACATAGAATTCTGTAGGAGTATTGTCTGGTATTAGTGCAGGGAAGGGATGTTCCAGAGTCTGGGATTATATATGTTTTTGAGACTAAGAGTAGATGCTATTTTTGTCTATGTTGGGGATGATCTAAGAGACAAAAATGAGCCTGTTATTTTCAATAGTCCAATAGACTAATCAGGTAAAGCCCAAGAGGAAAAATGACCCTATGCTAGCATATTTTCTTCTTACCTGGAAGACAAAAGTAGTAGATCTGTCTGCGACTTAAAGACTGATAGACGTCCAGATTTAAATGTAAATCAGAAAGGCCAAAGTAGGCATATTATTATTATCAATAAAACCTTTATTTTTTGTGTTACAATATCTAGAAATTAAGGGAGGGAAAAATCTGGTTTGCTTTTATCAGAATACCTTTCTTTCTGAAATTAACTATTCTTCTGAGTAACAACTGATAAACCAAAGAGGTTTGTTCCAATTAAGAACGTCGTCTAGGGGCGCCTGGGTGGCTCAGTCGTTAAGCTTCTGCCTTTGGCTCAGGGCGTGATCCTGGCATTCTGTGTTCGAGCCCCACATCAGGCTCCTCCGCTGGAAGCCTGCTTCTTCCTCTCCCACTCCCCCTGCTTGTGGTCCCTCTCTCGCTGGCTATCTCTATCTCTGTCAAAGGAATAAATAAAATCTTAAAAAAAAAAAAAAAAAAGAATGTCGTCTAGATCTTCTTTTGAGAAGACTCTGGAATTTTAAAATACTATAAGTCATACTAAATACATAAAATTTTTTTTTAAATCACATAGTACTTTATACAGACAGTGCTAAGAGTCGCACTCTATTATTAGTAAAAATTATTTCTTGAAAAACAAAGCATAAAATATAATGCTAACATTTTTGGTCTATAAGATCACCATTGGAAAATTCAAAAGCAATTTGGAAGTTATAAGCGTATTATTAACAACTCCTTTCTATTTCATTAGTCACAAGCCTCTGAAGTTCGATGTTCAAGACAGATGAAAACATCTGAGTGCAAAGTCTTAAAAAAGGTGTTTTGTGGTTAAAAAAAAAAAATCTCAGGGTAACAGAAAATGATCTACCTGAGCCTCCAAAGAGGGGCACAAGGATAATAATACTGGCTAAGGTATTTCCCAAAGGGCAATTTGTTTGGACTACAACAAATACCTTCAGTACGTAGCTGATTTCTTTAATCTGGGTTAAGATTAAATAAACCATGAGACAGCTTCCATTAAGACCCTCAAGAAGAAGGGGAGCATTAAACGAAAATAGGAAAGCTCAGTGTGTGTACCACAGACAACAGCCTACGCTCTTCCCCATAAGGCTCTACTAGAGGCAGCGAGGGGTTGGGATTCTTGTAATGAATTTAACCAAGCGGGAGCAAAAACCAAAGGCTATTTATTTTTATTCCATTGCCATTGTTTTCACCTAACTCCCTCTACTGTGCTTGCCCCAATTAGTCTGACCTAGAAGCAGCACGGGCTAGAAATGACTAAAATGTAATGATGATGATGATGGAGCTCTAAAAATTCTGTCCAACCCACAACTGTGGTGGGGAAATAAAATACAGCTCACTTTCATAGGACGAATGGTCTTATTCTGTGGGAGGTGAAAAATTCATCAGAAAAATTCATCGCCCTCCACCACAGACTCCATTCCCCTTGTCCAGATTTTCATTTTTTTAGAGGAAAAAAATATGTACCATCAGAGTTCATCACAGGCATGTAGAGAACTCATTTAGATATTGAAGGCCTGCCTGATTGATATCCCTGGTGTGGCTGAGCACAAAGAGAAGAACTTTAAGTCAAATATAAAAATTGGTCCAACTACTTTTAGACATTTGTACAAGAGATCAAGGACAACTATAAATTTCTATGCTGGCAATGCTACCAAATCAAATATCATGACTTCTTGAGGAAGTAAAAGCCAAAGAAAAAGTACCAACATCTTCAAACAAGATCCATCCCCAGCAATCTATATTCAGTAGGCATAGTCTGGATCCCTACAGCCTATCTATCAGCACATCCTACAACAATGTGATTCTCACCTTCTGGAGAACTGAAGGAAATGATCGGGAACTCCTCTGACGATGAATTCATCAACAGCTTGCCTGTCTCTGTATTTATACTCATGAGATCACATCCCAGCTCCCTCATTAGCATAAAGCCTTCAGGAGTAATTCTGACTTTCAGATGACAGGTTGGTGCTAACTCAAATGCTTTCCCAACACTTATTCGATATTTTTAACCTAAGTCAAAATCTTTGGAGCAATAAAACTACTTTCCACTTTAGCAACATTATCATACATTGGAAACTTCATAAGGCACAACATTGTCAGTGTTCAGCATTCTGAAAAACTGGAGAGAGATTTAGTAATTACAGCATATTGCAGTTCTGTTCAGAATTTAAAACAATGACTAAAATCACAATAGGTAAAAGCTGGAAGAGTCATTACATTTTATCTAGTCCTTAGCCCTATGTGGACTGGCAGCACTGGCCCTTTCTGAGAGCTGGTTAACAATTCAAAACATCAGAAACCCCCAGAAACCCACTGAGCCAGAATCTGCATTTGAACAAGATCCCTAAGTGGGCTTGTCCCCTCATCTTATTTATTCGGAAACTGAAGATCAGGGAACTTAACCGCTTGTCCAAGATCATACAGCAAAAAGTTACGATTAGAACTCAACTCTTGTTGTTCCCAGGGCTCTATGGGAAAAACGAAATGGGGGCACCTAACTCTAAGAGAGGAGAGAGGGGAAAGAGAGGAAGTAAGTGGAAGCATGCCAAATAAAAGGAAGGACATACAGCAAAGGGCTGTTGGTGAGAAAAAAACAGGAGGCATAAAGCAGAAAAACAAGAGCTTGGTGTTAAAAAAACTACAACCAGAACTCTCCCTGAAACACAGCATGGATTTTCATCTAAACAAGTAAAGACCTAAACTGCAGGTGTGCAAAATCAAATTCCCAAACAGGTCATTTCCAAATTCCCATACCAAGAGGAAATTTTTTTATGCAAATAATCTTTTACTCAGATGATCTTTTACAGTCTTTTTTTCTCATATCTCTTTTAAGTGTTTCACAGCCTATTTAACAGATTGAGAAATCTTACTTTGCATTTTGCTCCCTACTCACCCCCATAGCCCCAGACATCATCTAATTTCTAAATGCATGACCTATAAACCCAAACAGGTGAATGACCATGCTAATAGCAAAATTATAAATCAAAACCTCCCTTCTGTGGAATCCATCCACCCACTCCTAAAACCATACAGAAGCTGATCTTGCCTATGGTGCTTCTGAATGGGGAGATGGGGAGAAGGCACCCAGAGAGAAAAATGCCTGATACGAGAACCACACCATAAACATCCTTTCTTCCCTGAGCAAGACAGAGGTAAGAGAGAATATCAAGGCAGTGGTGGTATGAGCCCTAGGATGCTTCAGTATAAGATCACATATTCTCAAATACTATTCATGTTACTTGACCTAAAAAATCACAACATCTCTCAGGGAAGCATATACCCATGGCTCTTCAGTTATACGGACCAGTATACCTCACTTATACACCAGCTAGATCATAAAGGTGTGTATAAACTAAAATCTTGTCAATTAAATCTTATTTTCCTGTGAAGAGATGCTTTGCCTTTCTTTGTTCCAGGCAGAATGTCCTGTTCTAACTCTGCATCCTCTGGAAAGAAGCTTACCAAGAAATAATGAACCTTAAATGAATAAGGGTGGTTACAATTTAAAGGACTCCTACAGGGGCACCTGGGTGGCTCAGTTGGTTAAGCATCTGACTCTTGATTTCAGTGCAGGTCATGATCTCAGTTGTGAGATAGAGCCCTGTAGCAGCTTCCTGCTCAGTGTGGAGTCGGCTTGAGATTCTCCCTCTCCCTCTGCCCCTCTCCCTGCGTTTGTGCGTGTGCATTCTCTCTCTCTCTCTCTGAAACAAACAAAAACTTTTAAATAAATAAAGAAATCCTATAGCAGCATCATTTCAGAAATAAGTGCTTTTGCAAATTTTTAGTTTTGGTGCATACATATCAATGGCTGTTCATTTCAAAAGTGACAAGCTTAACATGGAACACTTTACGGGGGCTTTACGGAGGTTGAAACACATGAATAAAACCTCCATTTTATTCCTCTTGCCACACAGTTACTGAACTACAGGTTTCTTACAGTTGTAGTTGGGGGACTCAGGGTTTCACACCTTCTTCCTTCTCCCACAGGTAGCCTTTGGGCTGTTAGAAAATTTAAGATGCCACAGTGTAAAACCAATATTAACAATTACTCTCATTTTTAAAGTATCCTATGCTTTATAAACTGCTCATTTAATTTTCCCATTCTCCCTAAGTGACCGGTCACAGCAGCTGTTGATGGTCATTCTCCTAAACCCCAGAGGAGGAAACAAAAGCTCAGTGATTAAGTGACTTGCCCAAGGGCATTTACACAATTGATTTGTGGCAGAGCTGGAACTATAGAGAAAGAGGAAGCGTGGGAAGGGGAGGAGCACAAGGTGTTACTTAAGGAAATCATATATGGCTTTCTTCCTCAGCTCCCAGTTACCACCCCCAGAGCTCTTCCCTGACCCCATTCCCCTTACAATCCCAAATAACAAAAACAAGGAAACAAAAATTAAAATAGGTCAAAATAAATGCTCCAGTTCTTTTACTCCTTTCTCCCCATAGCAAACAGAGATAGGTAGTAGAAGGGGCCCGGAAGAATGCTTCTAATCTGCCAGAGTCCCTGGGCTGAGAACCATATTATCTCACGATACTTTGATAATTAAAAAAATAAAAAGGAAAACATACGGCAGGATTAAATGTATAGCAAGTTTAAAGAGAAAGAAGAGTGTGTACAATTATCTCATGCATGAAGGGAATATGATGATAATCACTACAGTAGATATGGTAGGGCTATGGCTAATTTATTTTTCCCAAGCATACAGTAAGCCACATTAACAGATAAAAAGGAGAAAGATCACAATCATCTGGGTAGATACAGAAAAAGTAACTAAATTCAACAATTTATTTTTTTTAAAGTCTGCAAACTAGAAATAGAAGGAAGAAAATTCCTTCATCTGAAAAATATCCACAAAAACTACAGCAATTATCATACTCAGTGGTAAAATAATGCAGACACCCACAACCCCCTTCCCCACAAACAGGATGTCACTAACCTCTCTTCTATTCAACAATGGACTAATGATTCTGACCAGTCCAATAACGCAAGAAAAAGAAAACACATAAACACGAGAAAGAAAGAGGGAAAGCAACTAACATTATTCTTGGGTGACATGACTATGTATGAAGGGGTTTAGAGCAAGTCTCCCTAAAATGTGTCACTTTGGCATGTGGACTATTCTGAGCTGAAGGCAATCAAGACCCTGCAGGCTCAAGAGAAATTTTGGCCCATCCCATAACTACCTAGAAGAATCTAAATTGAAGGGTCTTCCCCAGAAGTAGAGTTATTACCAGAGATAAATCTTATCTGAGTGACTCATGCGTATGGGGGGCAAACACCTAGTTTTCAAACATCTGTTCCTCTTACTGCCCTGCGAACTGCCCTCCTCCTCTTTGAGGCCCCAGGCCTCATCCCACTCCTTAGCCTGGAATGGCATATATAACTTAATTTACCGTTCTGTCTTTGAACCTCTCATCTGTGTATGGCTCCTACACATACAAAATTAAATTTGATTTTCTCCTATTAATCTTTCTCATGTCAATTTAATTCTTAGACCAGCCAGAAGAACCTTTGAAGGACAGAAGAAAATTTTTCCTCCCTAACATGTACACAGAAAACCCCAAGAATCTCTGACCACTTCCATTTCTGGACAGGATAATTATAGGTCATGGCAACCAAATTCAGCTTCAATAAACAGAAAAGGCCAGGATAAATTAGAAAATCACATTTTCAAAGATACTGGAGGGTTGTGGAAGAAATGAGGATTGGAGGAACTGCAAATCCCAGAGCTGGGAGAGCCCTCTGGGATGAGCTGATGATCATCACTTGTCTTCTTCTCTGGGGGTATTTGCTAATTTTGAACGCAGACTAAAGATCACACTCGGCCTAAGAAGAAGGACTCTACTCAGAGACGATAATCAAGGCTTTGGTGGGTGCATGAGCTTGGCGTGACAGTTAATCTCAAGATGCCCCAAATCCACAGCTGAGTTTTGTCACAGATTTTCTGAGCTATCAGTACATACCTACCAGAATGGCTAAAATGAAAATGATGGAAAATACCAAGTGATACAGAACTTATAGAGTAACCGAAACTCTCATACACTGCTGGTGGGAATGCAAATTGGTGCAACCATTTTTTAAAAACTGGTAGTCCAGGGGCACCTGGGTGGCGCAGTCAATTAAGTGTCCAACTCTTGGTTTTGGCTCAGGTCTGATCTCAGGGTCTTGAGATCAAGCCTGGCGTTGGGCTCCACACTCGTTGGGCTCCACATTCAGCACAGAGTCCACTTGGGTTTCTCCCTCCCTCTCCCTCTGCCCACACGGGCACGCTCTCTCTAAAATAAATAAATAAATAAATAAAATCTTTAAAAAAATGGCAGTCTATACTAAAACTGACAATATGACATAACAATTCATGCATTAGATATATACCTAAAATAAATGCATTTATATGTTCATAGCAATATGATTCACAATAGCCAAAACTAGAAATGATCAAATGTCCATTAACAGTGAAAAGATAAGCTGTTCTATAGTCACACAATGAAATAGTATACAACAGTGAACATGAAAAGCCTAGAACAAGGCACAATAAGGATGAATCTCATTAACAAGGTTGGGTGAAAGAAGCTTTATGCAAAAATTAAATACTGTATCCTCCCATTTATAAAAAGTGCAAGAACAAGTAAAATCAAGCTAAGCCTTTTGTCAAGATAGTGGTTTCCCCTGGGGGCAGGGAGCAGTGATTAGAAGGAAGCATGAGGGAGGCTTCTGGGCACTGGTCACATGTTGTTTACGCAGATATGTTCGGTTTGTGAAAATTCAATTAAAAGTTTTTTTAAATAGAGTTTTTTAAAATATCAAATATAATAAAATAAAGGAGGAAGGAGATACATGAATTACTCAAGGCTAATTTATCATGCACAAAAAGTCATCTTGGAAATGGTGCCACATGGAAACTGAGAAGTAGCTGTCCAAATCAAACAAGTGCTAAACTAGGAAGGTTCACTAAGAAACAATGATAATTATCTAACCCTTCTCGCGTGTGTCTTGAGACAACTATCTCTGTTGATGTCATCTTGGCCAGAGGAAATAGGAGGCCCATATAAGTACAACATGAGTCAATTTAACTAAGTCAATAAATAAAGTATGATGTTAAATATTTTAACTCAAGTCTTTAGTCACTAAGTATGATATGAAAACTAGCTTTGAAGTAATTACTTACTTTAGACCTCAGTTAAGATTTAAAAATAAAACTTGATACTCCCGGGGCGCCTGGGTGGCACAGCGGTTAAGCGTCTGCCTTCAGCTCAGGGCGTGATCCCGGCGTTATGGGATCGAGCCCCACATCAGGCTCCTCTGCTATGAGCCTGCTTCTTCCTCTCCCACTGCTGCTGCTTGTGTTCCCTCTCTTCGCTGGCTGTCTCTATCTCTGTCGAATAAATAAATAAAATCTTTAAAAAAAACAAAAAAACAAACAAAAAAAAAAAAAACTTGATACTCCCAGCAACCAACCAAGAATGACAAGCAATAAATACAATCCAAACAAAAGCAAAATGATCAAACTTCAAATAAATTCTCCCCTCAACAATTTTCAACATTTACATCAAACAACTTCTAATACAGGATATGAATTAAACAGGTTCTTTATTTTAAAACAAAACAAAAAGAATACTGTATAAAGTTAAAATTTCTTGGGGGCACCTGGGTGGCTCAGTGGGTTATATGTTAGACTCTTGGTTTCAGCTGGGTCATGATTTCATGGGTAGTGGGATTGAGTCCCACCTCGGGTTCCAAGCTCAGTAGGGAATCTGCTTGAAGATTCTCTCCCTCAGACCTTCCCCTCATTCATATGCACATGTGCACATGCTCTCTTTCTCTCTCTCAAACAAATAAATCTTAAAAAAAAAAAAAAGTTAAATTTTTCTTCAAACTCAGAATTAATTGAACATGTGGGTCATCCTCCTCATAGATGCTCCATGATCCCAGATCAAACAGCAAGGACAGCTCAAAGATCACTGTCATGGTCTCTAAAGATTAATTCAGGGGTGCCTGGGCGGCGCAATCGTGAAGCGTCTGCCTTCAGCTCAGGGTGTCATCCCGGCGTTCTGGGATCGAGCCCCACATCAGGCTTCTCCGCTAGGAGCCTACTTCTTCCTCTCCCACTCCCCCTGCTTGTGTTCCCTCTCTTGCTGGCTGTCTCTGTCAAATAAATAAATTAAAAAAAAAAATCTTTAAAGATTAATTCAAATCACAAGGTAAGAAGTTATCAACCTGTACCTAATTCTCTCAAGACAGTCTTCCAAGAAAACCAAACCATAAATACTCATTCTACACAGAGGGGAATACCTACACTTGAGGACTCAGTTCTAACCATGTGTACCCTGTGGTTCTGACAGAGAATTCTGCCCTCTTCAGATAATGCTAGATCAGGAAGCTAGACCTCGACTCTGTCTTGACATGATTTGCCATGATAGCACTGACCCACTCACCACTTCCAGCAAGTGCTCAGTAATTATATACCTTTACCTTTACCAAATGACCCCTTTACTGCCCAGATCTTAGATACTATTAGACTCTTCTGGTCAAACTGGGCTTTTGGACCTCGTCTAGTTTTGCCAATCAAGAGTCATGTGAAGGGGCGCCTGGGTGGCTCAATCAGTTAAGCACCCGACTCGTGGTTTGGCTCAGGTCATGATCTCATTGAGTAATTCAAACCCCATGTCAGGCTCCATGTTCAGAAGGGAGTCTGCTTGGATTCTCTCCCTCTGCCCCTCTCCCCACTCACTCACACTCTCTCTAAAATGAATATATAAATCTTCAAAAAAAAAAAAAAAGTTATGTGAGGTGGGGGCGCCCCGGCGGCTCAGTCAGTTGGGGTCTATGACTCTTGGTATAGGCTTGGGTCACGAAATCGAGCCCCACATTGGGCTCCATGCTCAGCAGGGAGTCTGCTTGAGATTCTCCCTCTCCCTCTCTCCTTCCCCCGGTGCCCTCCCTCTCTCTCTCTAATAATAATAAATAAATCTTTAAAAAAAAAAAGTCATGTGAAGTGTTCATATGAGTCCGTTAAACTTGACAGAGGTCACTAAAATTCCATCAGACTTGAGCAGCCTTTATAGCATTTCTCCTGTTAAACAGGTATAAAACAAAAAAAAACTTCAAGGCACAGTGTCTGGTACACAGTAGGCACTGACAAATGGTACCCTTATATTATAATCATCATTATTATGGTCCCATCGGGGTGATATGCAAACAGACCCACCTCAGTAACCACCATGTTATTACCAGCGTTCTTATTATATACTCATGCAAATTCCAGTTGTATGTTGTCATCTCTAGAGGCAAAAAACATTCACTAGACAGACTGGTAATAGCATGGTACTTTATGAGACTATCAGAAAAACAGGTAAATAATTATCCCTTTATAATTGCTATAGGCAAGCAACTATTTATGTCAGTGGTTCTCAACAGGTGACAACTTTGCAGGATATTTAGCAATGTGTCACAACTGAACTGTCACAACCTAAGGGTGAAACTGGTAACTAGTGAGTAGAGGTCAGGGATGCTGCTAACCATGGTGCAATGCATAGGACGGGCTCCACAACAAAGAATTATCCACCCCGAAATGTCAACAGGGTCAAGGGTGGAAGACACACTAGTTTATAGTTCTGACTTTATCATCCAAAAATAATGGATGAGAACCACCGCAACCAATTCAATCCACTTAAAATTAAACCAGGAGATAGTCTCATTAAAACAAAGAAAGCTGGGTCACCTGGGTGGCTCAGTTGGTTAAGCATCCAACTCTTGATTCTGGCTCAGGTCATGATCTCAGGGGCTTGGGATCGAGCCCACTTCAGGCTCTGTGCTCAGCAGGGAGTCTGCTTGAGGATTCTCTCACCCTCTCCCTCTGCCCCTCTCCCCACTGCTCATGCTCGCATGTGCTCTCTCCCTCTCAAATAAATAAAACCTTTTAAAAAACAACAATACAAAGTAAGAAGGTATTAACATTTTAGCATAAGGAAAGAAAAGGAACCACACACCAGCAGAAGCCAAAGTTGCTCAGAAATCAAAACTTATTAGCACTAACAGGGATTTTGAAGTTACTTAGTTTGATGTCTAGTAAAAAGAGGCCCATGCAAAGTAATGCATTCAAGATAACAAAGCCAATCTGTACCAAAGAGGGCTTTACCTCAGACCTTCTAACCACTAGACAGAGTGACTTTTCCACATCATACTTGCTTCTGAGAGAAAAGAATTTCAGAGCAAATAAGACATTCTGGCACCAGATGGCAGTCTGTAGTACAAACTCAGAACCAGTAGTCAAGCTCACAGATACCTTCCCAGGACAGATTCTGAGCTCAAGAATGTTACCCTGGGGTGCCTGGATGGCATCCAACTCTGGATGGATATTCTTTCCTGCTTTGTCAAAGATTAGGTGACCATACCGTTGATGGTCCATTTCTGGATTTTCTATTCTGTTCCACCGACCTGTGTCTGTTTTTGTCCCAGTACCATACTGTCTTCATAACAACAGCTTTGAAATAAAGCTTGAAGTCCAGAATCATGATGCCTCTAGATTTGCTTCTCCTTTTCAGGACTGCTTTTGGGTATTCAGGGTCTTTACAAATTTTAGGATGGTTCAATATTTGCAAATCAATCAACATGATACACCACATCAACAAAACAAAGAATAAAACCACAGGATCATCTCAATTAATGGATGCAGAAAAAGCACTTGACAAAAATTCAGCATCTGTTTATGATAAAAACTCTCAACAAAGTGGACTTAGCAGGAACATACCTCACCATAATAAAGGCCATATATGAAAAAACCCACAGCTAACATCATATACAATGGTGAAAAACTGAGAGCTTTTCCTCTAAGATCAGGAATAAGACTAGAATGTCCACTCTTGCCTCTTTTACTCAAAAAGAAGTGCAAGTCCTAGCCATTGCAACACTAATAATGAAATAACAGAAAGAGAAGCAGTCCACAAATTCAACGTAAACCCCACGAAAATACCAATAGTATTTTTCACAGAACCAGAACAAATAATATTAAAATGTATATGGAACCACAAAAGACCCAAAACAACCAAAGCAATCTTGAGAAAGAAAAACAAAGCTGGAAGTATCACAATTCCAGATCTCAAGACATACTACAAAGCTGTAGTACTCAAAACAGTACGGTACTGGCACAAAAATGGACACACAGATCAATGAAGCAGAATAGAGAGCCCAGAAATAAACCCATGCTTACTTAAAATGGTCAATTAATCTACGACAAAGGAGGCAAGAATATACAATGGGGGAAAAGACAGTCTCTTCAACAAATGGTATTGGGAAAACTGAACAGCTACATGCAAAGAATGGAAGTGGACCACTTTCTTACACCATACACAAAAATAAACTCAAAATGAGTTAAAAACCTAAATGTGTGACGTGAAACCATAAAACTACTAGAAGAAAACATAGGGAATAATCTCTTGAACATTGGCCATAGCAACATTTTTCTAGTTATGTCTCCTCAAGCAAGGGAAACAAAAGCAAAAATAAACTATTGAGACTACCCCAAAATAAAAAGCTTTTGCACAGCAAAGGAAACTGTCAACAAAACATAAGGCAACCTACTGAACAAGAGAAGATATTCACAAATGATATGTCCAATAAAGAGTGAATATACAAAATACAGGGACACCTGGGTGGCTCAGTCAGTTAAGCGTCTGCCTTCGGCTCAGGTCATGATCCTAGAGTCCTGGGATCAAGTCCCCCATCAGGCTCCTTGCTCAGCGGGGAGCCTGCTTCTCCTTTTGCCTGCCACTCCCCCTGCCTGTGCTCTCTCTCTGACAAATAAATAAAATCTTAAAAAATACATATATACAAAATATATAAAGAAATTATATAACAACACCAAAAAACCAAATAATCAATTTAAAAATGGGCAGAGAGGCTAAACAGACATTTTTCCAAAGGAGACATACAGATGAAAAGATTCTCAACATTACTAACCATCAAGGAAATGAAAATCAAAACCACAATGAGGGGGGTGCCTGGGTGGCTCAGTCGGTTAAGCATCTGACTTTGGCTCAGGTCATTATTCCAGAGTCCCAGGATGGAGCCCTATATTGGGCTCCCTACTCAGTGGGGAGTCTGCTTCTCCCACTCGAGCTCTCTCTTTCAAATAAATAAAATCTTAAAAAAAAAAAAAAAAAAAAACCCAACCACAATGGGGGCACCTGGGTGGCACAGTCAGTTAAACACTGGCTCTTGATTTCAGCTCAAGTCATGATCTCAGGGTTGTGAGATTAAGCCCTGCTTGGACTCTGTGCTCAGCAGGGAGTCTGCTGGAGATTCTCTTTCTTCCTCTGCCCCTCCCCTACTGTCGCTCCCTCTCTAAATTAAAAATTAAAAAACCCACAAAGAGACAGCACCTCACATCTGCCAGAATGGCTAGAATCAAAAAGAATTAAGTGTTGGTGAGGATGTAGAGAAAAAGGAACCCTCATGCACTGTTTTTAGAAATGTAAATTGGTGCAGCCACTGTGGAAAACAGAATGGAAGTTTCCTCAAAAAATTAAAAATAGAAATACCATATGATCCAGTAATTCCACTACTGGTTAGTTACCCAAAGAGAATAAAAATATATACACGCCCCCCACACCAAAAAAGAGATAATCACTCCCATGTTCACTGCAGCATTATTTACAATAATCAAGTTACGGAAACAATCAAAATGTCCACTGATAGATGAATGGATAAAGAAGAGGTGGTGTGTGTGTAATAATGGACTATTACTCAACCATAAAAAAGTATGAGATTTTGCCATTTGCAACAACATGGATGGACCCAGAAGGTATTATCCTAAGTGAAAATAAGTCAGAGAAAGACAAATTCCATATGATTTCATTTATATGTGGGATCTAAAAACAAACAGCAGAAACAGACCCATAAATACAGAGAACTGATGATTACTAGAGGGGAGGCATGTCAGGGGATGGGTAAAATGGGTGAAGGAGAGTGGGAGAGATAGACTTCCACCTATGAAATGAACAAGTCACGGAGATGAAAGGTACAGCACAGGGAATATAGTCAAAGGTATAGCGCTGTGTTGTATGGTGACAGATGGTAGCTACGCTTGTGGTTAGCATAGCACTAGGTATAGACTTGTCCAATCACTATGTTGTATAACGGAAACTAATGATAACATTGTGTGTAAACTATACTTAAAAAAATAGATGTGAGGGGCGCCTGGGTGGCTCAGTCGTTAAGCATCTGCCTTCAGCTCAGGTCACAATCCCAGGGTCCTGGAATCGAGCCCCGCATCGGGCTCCCTGCTTGGCGGGAAGCCTGCTTCTCCCTCTCACACTCCCCTTGCTGTGTTCCCTCTCTCGCGGTCTCTGTCAAACAAATAAATAAAGTCTTTTTTAAAAAAAACTAAAAAAAATAGATGTGAATAATCAAATGTTAAATTATGCTTATTATACTGTTTCAAAGTCTATAAAAATATCAATGATAAATTTAAAAACTTTACCTCAAACATTTAAAAAATGTAGAATATACAGCAAATAACTTTCACAGAACAAGGTTTCACTGACGTGAAATGCTTCATTTCTTTAATGCCAGGAGTAAGCTACTGCTTTACTCTAGAGCTGACTGAATCTAAAGATTTTTAATTCTATAAAAATAACTATCAGGATATTTAAATGCACTCAATTCCATACTGCTTTAAGACAAATAAACATTTGCTTTACTTATCTGATCATCTGTCTTCCCCACTAGAAGAATGGGGATTTTTGTCTCTGTTGTTACTGTTATATCCACAGCACTTAAGTTAATGCTGACACATACTAGTTGTACAATAATTTTTACTTCTGATTTATAATTCATGAAAAATAGAGAAGCATTTAGTAGAACTTGGGGCGCCTGAGTGGCTCAGTCAGTTTGGCCTCTGCCTTCAGCTCAGGTCATGATCCCAGCGTCCTGGGATCAGGCCCGGCACTGAGCTCCCTGATAAATGGGGAGCCTGCTTCTCCCTCCCCCTCTGCTGCTCCCCCTTCCTTGTGTGCGCTCTCTCTCTCTCAAATAAATAAATAAAATCTTTAAAAATAAATAAATAAATAAATAAAAAGATCTTGTGACACCAACCTGCAAACCTGGTATTAACCTCACAACTCTACTATTTAAGCTATCTTTCGTATCTATCTTTAACTCACGAGGACCAAACTTCCTCAATTAAAAATCCATTCCTGGGGCGCCTGGGTGGCTCAGTCGTTAAGCGTCTGCCTTCGGCTCAGGGCCGTGATCCCGGCGTTCTGGGATCGAGCCCCCACATCGGGCTCTTCCGCTGGGAGCCTGCTTCTTCCTCTCCCACTCCCCCTGCTTATGTTCCCTCTCTCGCTGGGTGTCTCTCTGTCAAATAAATAAATAAAATCTTTTTTTAAAAAAATTCATTCCTAATAAAACATGAATAAAATGAAAACTAGTGCTAACAGTAACAGAACTAATCACAGTGGGATTTCCAAAATGTTAAATAAAAACAATTTTCTGTGAAAACAAAAACACTAGAATCCAGTGGAAATGAGCCTTTGTAATGTAGAGCTCTTTTCCACCACACTGTCCTGTTCCTTACGTCCAATCCCTTTTCAAACCACCATAGTTCCTATGAATTACTCAGAAACACAAGAAATCTTTCAAACACACTCCTACCTCTAACTTCTTTATAAGAAAACACACACAAATACTATTTACTAGCTACACTGACAAACTGTGAGCAAAAACTAAATCGAGTTTATGACTAGGGCTCCCCCTACTTTCAGGAGCCCATGTCTCTGGACAAATTAATCCAACAAACACTAACCTACTACTATGTGCCAGACACTGTGCTGGGTGCCAGCGATACCATTATGGGGGATCCTTGCTCCTTCAGAGGTCCTGGCTCCAAATATAACTCTAGAGATCCTAAAATAGCCTGTAGAGTTGGGCAAAGAATCACCATGTTAACTGAGCTGAAACCCATTCTCCCTACTAGACCCTGGGAGAATTCCTAAAAAAATCCAGACCTTTTTTTCTTAGCTGCTGGTGTTAACAGCACAGAGAACAATGGCAGAACTTAAACTAGAAGGATCCCTTCTTCAAATGAGGAAACTGAGGCCCAGAGTTTTAAGGATCACTTACCTTTTTTAATTCTTTATAAGCAACTACCCTTTTAAATGAAGACCTATCTTGAACAAATCTTTATTTTTCCAATGCTACCCTCTTCACCTGTATCTTCACATCCACTTTCTCCAGGCCTTCCCTTAGGCATTATTCTCCTCTACTAGCTTCTTCCTCTTGGCCACCAGTACCAACTTCCCTATTTCTCCTACCACACTTCTGCTCAACCCTGCTCTTTCCAGCTACTACCTAATTTCTCCAATTCCATACCAACATTTTTTTAAAAGTCACTCTGTAGGGCCCCATAAAACTTGGCTTCTATTCTTTCCCCTTTATTTGTAGGTTACCAATGAAACGGTCTTTGGTCTTTTCCCAAGGCCCCCAGTCTGCTTAAAACCTCTCTGGCTGGGGGCACCTAGGTGGCTCAGTCAGTTGGGCATCTGCCTTCAGCTCAGGTCATGATCTTCAGGTTCTGGGATTGAGCCCCAAGTCAGGCCCCCTGCCCAGTGGGGAGTCTGCTTTCTCCCTCTCCCTTTCCTCCCCACCCCACCCCCATCCCACTCCTGCTCTCTCTGGCTATTTCTCTCTCAAATAAAATCTTTCTTTTTAAGATTTTATTTATTTATGAGAGAGAGAGAGAGTACAAGCCAGGGGAGCAGAAGGCAGAGGGAGAAAGCAGACTCCCTGCTGAGCAAGAATGATGAAGGATTTGATCCCAGGAGCCTGGGATCATGACCTGAGCCGAAGGCACATGCTTAACTGACTGAGCCACCCAGGTGTCCCATAAATAAATAAAATCTTGAACAAAAACAAAAACAAAACAAACCTCTCTGGCTGGACACTTCTAACCATTCTGCTTCTGATATCATCTTATGCCTCTCTAACCCTCAACATCTCCAACTCTGTTTCCTCATTCCTAAATGTCAGCATTCCTCAGGGTGTAACTTGGGCCCTCTGTATCTCTATACAGATATTTCCCATATACCCACCCATCTCAGTGTCTTCAACCATCATCTCTACACACAGCTATCTGATGTAGGAAATCAGCTCAGACCTTCTTATCAAGGTCCAGCCATATTTCAAATGCTTCAAACCCATTCACTATTCAGAAATAACTCCAGACTCAGTATCACCAGCTCACCATTTACCATGCTTATCCCTTCCAAAACCTCCTTGTTCTGACTTCCCCACCTCTACTACAGATGCCAAGCTACCTCTAAGGAGGTGAATAATATAATGACCAACCCCTGAGGTTCTTTTTTTTTTTTTTAAAGATTTTTTATTTATTTATTCGACAGAGATAGAGACAGCCAGCGAGAGAGGGAACACAAGCAGGGGAAGTGGGAGAGGAAGAAGCAGGCTCATAGTAGAGGAGCCTGATGTGGGGCTCGATCCCATAACGCCAGGATCACGCCCTGAGCCGAAGGCAGACGCTTAACTGCTGTGCCACCCAGGCGCCCCAACCCCTGAGGTTCTTAACTGAGCTCATCTGGATTCACTTCTGGCTAAGCCACTCACTAGTGTATCCTTGAGCAAGTTAACCTCTTTGAACCTCAATCTCCTTATCTGAAAAAAAAAGAAAAGAACCACGATACCTCTCTCACAGAATTACTGCGGCCATCAAACAACATATGGGAAGCTCCAAATATAAGGCAAAACACACAACAGGCATTCAATAAATATGAGCTACCATATTTATTTAAATTTATTTAAAAAATAAATTTTTTATGGTTCACATTAACAGCAACATCAAGAGCACCATAGCTGAGTCTACTTAGCCTTCACTGCAGCTTAGTCTTGTTCTAGGCTCTGGACCCATTTCCTACCCCTAAACAGTGGAAATTTCAGACACTCCTGTTCAGGACTCATCAACCGGGTTCTGATCTTTCAGATGAATTCTTTCCTTAACTACAATCTGCAGGCTGGATCACCAGTTTGGTTCTGGGTATTTAAGGACTGCTCAGTCTAGTTCACTACCCTGAGGGACCCTGAGTCACCTATCTTCCTGATGGTTAACATCTAGCTACAAGACGGTTAACAGTGCCTACAAGACTGCCCCACCACTGCATGTGACCAACCTGTTCTCTTGGCGCGCCTTTAGAACACCAGTCCGCCACCAGCCAGGACCAACATCTCACCTAACTGAACTTTCTCCCACTGCCTGGAGGTGATCTCCCCACAACAGCCTTCCCTACCTTGGTGGCGGCCTTCCTAGCCAAGGCTCATCTCGGCACTAATCTGGAAGTCACTCAGGACCAAGACCTTAGGCCTCTGGGATTCCTCCATCTCCCCCCATATTGAATCAAAGCTGCTGAAATCTTCTTTCACACACACCCTCTGCAGATACTCTCCTTTCCTTGTTATATGCACTTCTTCTTTATCCTTTGTCTCCGCCTGCATTTCAACTGTGCTTCCAAAAAACAGCCAGATTTATTAAAAAAACACTGTTTTCATATGTGACTGTACTGCTCAAAAGGTATCAGAGACTCTCCACTTCCTTTAGGATAAAATACTGTCCCTTGATTATACTGCGAATTGTCCTACTTCTGAGCTTTTGCTAACACTATTCCTTGTAAAATATCCTCTCTTCCCCTTCTCTGTTCATCCAAAGTTTTTATTTCCTTCAAAGACATTTGAGCAAACCCTATGCTCTCTGTGAAGCCCTCCCTGATATCTATGGTAGAAGAGCACTCTGAGCAGAGGGAAAGCAGTGAGAATAATCTAAGACTGAGTCCAGTAAATACACCAGTGTGACTAGAATGGGGTGAGAGTGATTACTTTGGAAACAAGATCAGAAAGGTGATGAGAGGCCACGTCCCACAGGGCGTTCCTGGCTATTATAAAGATTTTGTCTTTAAGTATGAGCAAAATGGGGATCAACCGCAGGTTTTAAGTATTCACTGGTGAAGATATAGGACTTGGATTTCAAAAAGACGATGCTACCTGTGGTGACAAAAACAAGCTATACAGAGCGAGGCAAGTGCAGAAGCAAGGAAACTGATTAAGAGGCTATTATAGCATCTGGGTAAAAGAGTGTGATTAGAACCAGGGTGGTGGCAGGCAGAAGTGGTTTGAATCTGGATGTATATGCTGATCGATGAGGGATATGAAAACAAGAAAGGAGTTAAGGACGACTCCAAGTTTTTAGCCTAAACAAGTGGAAGAATAGAGATGTTATTCACTGAGATGGGGGAGAAGATAGTGGGAGGAGCAGGTTTTGAACAGGGTAAGTTTAAGACATATATTGGTCATCCAAGGGAAATGATGAGTAGGAAGTTTATTACCTAAATCTGAAATTCAGGGGAGAGAGATACATTTGGGAACTACTGGAATACAGATCAGGTGGGTTTCACAAAACATTGGTGATGATAATTGCTTTGTAATTGCTCTGCCTCATATGGTAGCCATGAGCCACATGTGACCTGAAATGCAGCTAGGGTGACTGAAAAACTGAATTGTTAATTTTCATTAATTTACATTTATTTTTTTTTTTAAAGATTTTTTTTATTATTTATTTGACAGAGACAGAGACAGCCAGCGAGAGAGGGAACACAAGCAGGGGGAGTGGGAGAGGAAGAAGCAGGCTCATAGCAGAGGAGCCTGACGTGGGGCTCGATCCCATAACGCCGGGATCACGCCCTGAGCCGAAGGCAGGCGCTTAACCGCTGTGCCACCCAGGCGCCCCTCATTAATTTACATTTAAATAAGCACATGTGCCTCATGGCTACATAGTGGACAAAGCATATATAAATAATATTTAAAGCAATGTGATTGAGGGGCATCTGGGTGGCACAGTCGTTAAGCGTCTGCCTTCAGCTCAGGGTATGATCCCAGCGTTCTGGGATCAGGCCCCGCATCAGGCTCCTCCGCTGGGAGCCTGTTTCTTCCTCTCCCACTCCCCATGCTTGTGTTCCCTCTCTCACTTGCTGTCTCTCTTTCTGTCAAATAAATAAATAAAATCTTAAAAAAAAAAAAAAAAAAAGCAATGTGATTGAACAAAAACCCTAACTGAGTGTAGGCAGAGAAGATTCCAAAGACTGGGTACTGGGGCATGCCAACAACATGGGTTACTCGTGACAGGAGGAAAAAAAAAAATGAAACAACCCAAATCTCCACCAACAACAGAATAGAAAAATAATTAGTGGCATATTCACATAAACCTGCCATTCAGCAGTGAACGCATATATCTATGTAAATCTCAAAACAAGGTTAAATGAAAAAAAGTAACTCAGAGAAGAAAATTTTCTATGAAGATCAAGAGCAGAAAAAACTAAAAAGTATACTGTTTAAGAATATATTCACTTCGGGGGCGCCTGGGTAGCACAGCGGTNTTCACTTCGGGGGCGCCTGGGTGGCACAGCGGTTAAGCGTCTGCCTTTGGCTCAGGGCGTGATCCCGGCGTTATGGGATCGAGCCCCACATCAGGCTCTTCTGCTATGNGTCACTTCGGGGGCGCCTGGGTAGCACAGCGGTTAAGCGTCTGCCTTTGGCTCAGGGCGTGATCCCGGCGTTATGGGATCGAGCCCCACATCAGGCTCTTCTGCTATGAGCCTGCTTCTTCCTCTCCCACTCCCCCTGCTTGTGTTCCCTCTCTCGCTGGCTNCCCTCTCTGGCTGGCTGTCTCTATCTCTGTTGAATAAATAAATAAAACCTTTAAAAAAAAAAAAAAAGAATATATTCACTTCGGCTTTTTCTCCTCATCACCACCATCCTGCTGTGTGTGGCTGACTGTTGCTCACCATGTCTTTTCACAAGACTTTCAGAATCGTGATTCCTGGCCAAGAAACAAAAGCAGAATCGTCCCACTTCCCAGTGAATTCTGATGAAAACTGGTAATAAAATCAGGTACAACTCCAAGAGGAGGCACAGAAGAAGAACCAAGCTGGGTCTCTAAGGCATCACACACCATGAGAAGACACACCTAATTGGCACACATATTTAAGCTGCATGAAGATCATGTGTTCCTATCCTATCACTCTTGTAAACATCCCTCCTACCAGGCCAATAGATATGTTTTATCAGGGAAATGATATTTCTGTTATTATGCCTCTACACTGGTAAGTTGGTTCAGTAATAAATGTGAGAACTTTCAGCTTAAAAAAAAAAAAATATAATCACTTCATCAAGAAACAAGAAAAGTCTCAAACACGCAACCTAACCTTACACCTAAAGGAGCTGGAAAAAGAACAGCAAATAAAGCTTAAATCCAGCAGGACAAGAGAAATAATAAAGATTAGAGCAGAAATCAATGACATAGAAATCATAAAAACAGTAAAACAGATCAATGAAACTAGGAACTGGTTCTTTGAAAGAATTAATAAGATTGATAAACCCCTAGCCAGACTTATCAAAAAGAAAAGGGAAAGGACCCAAATAAATAAAACCATGAATGAAAGAGAAGACATCACAACTAACACTGAAGAAATACAATTATGTGAGAATATTATGAGCAATTATATGTCAACAAACTAGGCAATCTGGAAGAAATGGATAAATTCCTAGAAACATATCAATGACCAAAACTGAACCAGGAAGAAATAGAAAACCTGAACAGACCCATAACCAGCAAAGAAATTGAATCAGTAACAGAAATCTCCCAACAAACAAGAGTCCAGGGCCCGAAGGCTTCCTAGGGGATTCTACTAAACATTTAAAGAATTAATACCTATTCTTCTGAAATTGTTCCAAAAAATAGAAATAGAAGGAAAACTTGTAAGTTCATTCTATGAAGCCAGCATTACCTTGATTCCAAAACCAGACAAAGACGTCACTAAAAAGGAGAATTAGAGAGAAATATCCCTGGATGTTCCAGGGATGCAAAAATTCTCACCAAGATTCCAGCTAATAGGACCCAACAATACATTAAAGGATTATTCACCACCTTGATTCCAAAACCAGACAAAGACGTCACTAAAAAGGAGAATTAGAGAGAAATATCCCTGGATGTTTCCAAGGATGCAAAAATTCTCACCAAGATTCCAGCTAATAGGATCCAACAATACATTAAAGGATTATTCACCACAACCAAGTGGGATTTATTCCTGGGCTGCAAGGTTGGTTCGACAACTGCAAATCAATCAACGTGATATATCACATTAATAAAAGAAATGATACGAACCATATGATCCTCTCAATAGATGCAAAAAAGCATTTGACAAAATACAGCATTGCTTCTTGATAAAAACTCTCTGCCATGCAGGGATAGAGGGAACAGACCTCAATATCAAAAAAGCCATATATGAAAGACCTGCAGCGAATATCATCCTCAACAAGGAAAAACAGAGCTTTTCCCTGAAGGTCAGGAACATGACAAGGATGTCCACTCTCACTACTGTTGTTCAACATAGTACTATAAGTCCTAGCCTCGGCAACCAGACAACAAAAAGAAATAAAAGCCATCCAAATCGGCAAAGAAGAAGTCAAACTTCCACTATTTGCAGACAACATGATACTCTACGTAGAAAACCTGAAAGACTCCACCAAAAAATTGCTAGAACTGATACAGGAATTCAGCCAAGTCTAAGGATATAAAATCAATGCACAGAAGTCAGTTGCATTTCTATACACTAACACTGAAGCAGAAGAAAGAGAAATCAAGGAATTGATCCCATTTACAATTGTACCAAAAATCATAAGACACCTAGGTATAAACCTAACCAAAGAGATAAAGGATCTGGACCCTTAAAACTATAGAAAACTTTTGAAAGAAATGACGGAAGACACAAAGAAATGGGAAAACATCCTATGCTCATGGATTGGAAGAACAAATATCGTTAAAATGTCGATGCTACCCAAAGCAATCAACATATTCAATGCAATCCCTATCAAAATAATATCAGTATTTTTCACAGAACTGGAACAAATAATCCTAAAACCAGAAATGGACCCTCAACTGTACAGTCAACTCATCTTTGACAAAGCAGGAAAGAGTATCCAATGGAAAAAAGGCAGTTTCTTCAATAAACGGTGTTGGGAAAACTGGACAGACACATGCAGAAGAATGAAACTGGACCACTTTCTTACACCATACAGAAAAATAAATTCAAAATGGATGAAAGACCTAAATGTGAGACAGGAAACTATCAAAATCCTAGAGAAGAACACAGGCAGCAACCTCTATGACCTCAGCTGCAGCAACTTCTTGCTAGACACGGCAAAGGGGGAAACAAAAACAAAAATGAAGTACTGGGACATCATCAGGATAAAAAGCTTCTGCATGGTAAAGGAAACAGTCAACAATACTAAAAGGCAACCTATGGAATGGGAGAAGATATTTGCAAATGACTTATTACATAAAGGGCTAGCATCCAGAATCTATAAAGAACTTCTCAAACTCAACACCCCAAAAATGAAAAATCCAGTCAAGAAATGGGCAGAAGACATGAGCAGACATTTCTCCAAAGACGACATACAAATCGTGAACAGAGACATGAAAAAATGCTCAACATCACTTGGCATCAGGGAAATACAAACCAAAACCACAAAGAGATACCACCTCACTCAAGTCAAAATGGCTAAAATGAACAATTCAGGAAACAAAAGATGTTGGTGAGGATCCGGAGAAACCCTTTTGCACTGTTGGTGGGAATGCAAGCTGGTGCAGCCACTGTGGAAAACAGTATGGAGGTTCCTCAAAAAGTTAAAAATAGAGTTACCCTACAATCCAACAATTGCACTACTAGGTAATCATCCACAGGATAGAAACATACCGATTCCAAGGGGCACATGCATCCCAATGTTTATAGCAGCAACGTCCACAATAGCCAAAATATGGAAAGAGCCCAGAAGTCCAACGACAGAAGAATGGATAAAGAAGATGTGGCATATATATACAATGGAATATTACTCAGCCATCAAAAAGAATGAAATCTTGTCATTTGGAACAACATGGATAGAACTAGAAGGTATTATGCTAAGCAAAATAAGTCTGAGAAAGACAAATACCATTTGATTTCACTCATATGTGCCATTTAAGAAACAAAACAGATGAACATAAGGGAAGGGAAAGAAAAATAAAATAAGATGAGAATAGAGAGGGAGGCAAATCATAAGCGACTTTTAACTCCAGGAAACTAACTGAGGTTACTGGAGGGGAGGTGGGTGGGGGGATGGGGTAACTGGGTGATAGACATTAAGAAGGGCTCTTGATGTAATGAGCACTGGGTATTATATGCAACTGAAGAATCACTAAATTCTACCCCTGATACTAATAATACAGTATATGTTAACTAAATTGAATTTAAATTAAAAATTTAAAAATAAATAAAATAAAAACACTTTTATCTTCAGTTAAGAAAAAAAAGAATATATTCAGATCGATAAAGTATAAAGAAAATCAAGGCATTACTATCCAAATACAGGATAACACCACTTCTCTGTACTGAACACAGAGAGCTTCAAAGTTACCAGAAATGTTCTATTTCCGGGGCACCTGGGTGGCTCAGTTTTTTAAGTGTTTTGTTTTGGTTTTTTTTGTTTTTTGTGTTTTTTTAAAGATTTTATTTATTTATTTGACAGAGATAGAGACAGCCAGAGAGAGAGGGAACACAAGCAGAGGGAGTGGGAGAGGAAGAAGCAGGCTCATAGTGGAGGAGCCCAATGTGGGGCTAGATCCCACAACGCTAGGATCACGCCCTGAGCCTAAGGCAGACGCTTAACCGCTGTGCCACCCAGGCGCCCCTTGTTTTGTTTTTTTTAAAGATTTTTTATTTGACAGAGACAGACAGCCAGCGAGAGAGGGAACACAAGCAGGGGAGTAGGAGAGGAAGAAGCAGGCTCCCAGCAGAGGAACCTGATGTGGGGCTCAATCCCATAATGCCAGGATCACGCCCTGAGCCAAAGGCAGACGCTTAACGACTAAGCCACCAGGCGCCCCTAAGTGTCTGAATCTTGACTTCAGCTTAGGTCTTTATCTCAGGATTGTGAGTTCAACCCCCCCTACTTAAAAAATAAAAAAAGCGAAATGTTCTATTTCCTAAACTAGGTGCTTGTTTTTCTTCTTTACCCTATATACTCTGCCATGTATGATATTTAGAGTAAAAAAAATATGAAGTAGTATATGGTTAAATGTCAAATGGACGTTTCAAAATCCCGAATAAATCTTTGTTTAGAAAAAGGAAACACGGGGCGCCTGGGTGGCACAGCGGTTACGCGTCTGCCTTCGGCTCAGGGCGTGATCCCGGTGTTACGGGATCGAGCCCCACATCAGGCTCCTCCACTATAAGCCTGCTTCTTCCTCTCCCACTCCCCCTGCTTGTGTTCCCTCTCTCGCTGGCTGTCTCTATCTCTGTTGAATAAATAAATAAAATCTTTAAAAAAAAAAAAAAGAAAAAGGAAACACAACTGTGTGACCCAAATAAGGTCTAAAAAAGAATGACAGATGTAGTCATAAAAGCAAAGACAGAGGGCATTTGAGAACTGGGAATGAACTGCTCAGATACAAGAGACAGGAAATTGGTGGGTATGACTAGAGAAGAGGAAAGTTAGTTAGAAAAGTTAGGCTAGGGTCAGCTCATGAGATGCTTAAATGCTGGGTCCAAGAAGTTTGGACTTGATCTTTAAATTGTGCAGAACCATTGGTGGTTTCTAAGCAAGACAATGGCACAGGGAAAGTGGTATATTAGAATTAACCAGATGATAAGGATCAAGTAGTATGGAGACAGGAGTCTGGAAAAATCAGTTACAGAGATGTATGTACCACTAATGTTTACTGCAGCATTGTTTCCAATAGCCAAGATATGGAAGCAACCCAAGTGTCCATCCACAGATGAATGGATAAAGAAGATACATGAATATACAGACAATGGAATATTACTCAGCCATAAAAAATAATGAAATCTTGCCATAAGCAATAACAGATGGATCTAGAGAGTATAATGCTAAGTGAAATAAGTCAATAAGAATAAGAAAGACAAATACCATATGATTTTACTCATGTGTGGAATTTAAGAAAAAAAAAAGGAAAAAAAAGAGACAAATAAAAAACAGACTCTTAAATATACAGAACTGATGGTTGCCAGAGGGGAGGAGGGAGGAGAATGGGTGAATAGGTGAAGGGGATTAAGAGTACATTTATCACCATGAGCACTGAGTATACAGCATTGTTAAATCGCTATATTGTACACTTGAAACTAATATAACACTATATGTTAATTATACTGGAGTTAAAATATACATACACACACACAAACACACACACACACACACACACACACACAGAGAACTTGTAGATATGAGATGTCAGGGAAGATAATCATAGCCTAAACTAGGAGGATAATGGAAGATTAAGTTCACTCCAAGAAACTTTAGGATGAAAGACTCAAGAGTCTGGTCTTCAGAATAGGGCAAGAAAAAAAGATGCAAAGATTACTCCAATTTTGAAGTTAAACTGAGAAAATGATTAACACCAATATTTGCAAAACTAGGGAAATCAACAGAGAAAACTGGTTTTGAAAACAGACCATTCATTAATTCACGCAATAAATATGTCAGGTAGAGTGTGATACCTTCCCCTCAGGGAGCAGCTTGTGGGTCCCACCTTTTTTTTTTTTTTTTAAACAGTTACACATTTTTAATTGGCAAAGAGAAACTATGTAGTTCTTTGCATGGAATAAAAGCTTTTACAGCTTTTAATGCTACAACAATTTCTAAGTCCCACTTTTAAAAGAAAGAGTACTATAATAAAAATATTGAGCTGCTTTTCAAAATAAATTGAAAGAGGCAACAACACAAAAGTGGAGCTGTTTGGTAAAAGACCATAAGTAAGAAGTAGATCTACTATTTGACTGAAAGCTCCTTGAGGACAGAATTTATCACTGACTCTTTGCATCCCCCACAGTGCTGAGCGCATAATAGTGAGTGATCACTACAAAACAGATATTCAAATGATGGCTAAAGAAACCCACAGAGGAGAGTGAGGGCTGACTCAAGAAAAACCATGTAGAAATGGCCTACCCAAGCCTCCATCCAGCCTATCTAGAGGATCTACCCCTGTGACAGTGTGTCAGCCCTGTCACCCTGACTGAAAGGTAGGCTGATTATCAGGGTACCTCTTTAGGAGATCTAAAATACTAATAGAAAAACAGAAAAGAGGCGCGCCTGGGTGGTTCAGTCGTTAAGCGTCTGCCTTCGGCTCAGGTCACAATTCCAGGGTCCTGGGATCGAGCCCCACATCGGGCTCCCTGCTCAGCAGGAAGCCTGCTTCTCCCACTCCCACTCCGCCTGCTTGTGTTCCCTCTCTCATTGTCTCTCTCTGTCAAATAAATAAATAAAATGTAAAAATCTTTAAAAAACAAAAAAAAAGGAAGAAAGAAAAGAAAAAGAAAAACAGAAAAGAAATCAATTCTTATGAAAACATATATTGAAATTCTGCTCCCCACACTACTCCCTGGTATTATCCCCAACCCTAACCTTAAAGGCAGAAAAGAAGAATGTAATTTTTTACTGTGTACAGTTTGGGCTAATGCTAATTAAAGATCCTCAAGGGCATCCTTTCCTTTTGGACCATTAAAAGATATTCTTCTGGTTAAAAGTAATTTAAAAGCCTGGGGGCACCTGGCTGGCTTAGTCAGTAGAGCATGCGACTCTTGATTATAGGGTCAGTAGTTCAAGCCCTATGGGGGGCACAGAGCTTGCTTACATGCATACATACATACATACATACATACATACGTACACACATATATAAATAGTGGCTGTGCCATTAAAAAAAAAAGTAATTTAAAAGCCTGGATCTTAATAGTCCATTTGGCATATCACTGTTACCTACACCCACAGAACAGAAAAATGCAAAGTAGAGTTGCCTGCAAAGTGAGGACCAATGCACAGGTGTTTCAAGTAGTTGCCAGGGACTGGGCTATTACTTCTAGGTTCCCCCAACAGTACAGATAATTACACACAGTCCCAACTTATTCAATATGTCTAAATAGAGGACAATGAAGCTGTGAATAAATCTTATAGGAATGCTTTAAGACCATCTCTTTCTCAAAAGTTAGAACAGGAATGAATGCCTCAACACTGGCAAAGGCAGTATTATACAGTTAAAAGCTCAGGCTCTGGCTCCAGACAGACATGGGTTAAATCCCAACTCTCCCAATAAATAGCCCTGTAACCACCTCTGTTACTACATCTCCTACTTTGGGACGCCTGGGTAGCTCAGTCGGTTCGGCATCTGCCTTCGGCTCAGGGTAATGATCCCAGGGTCCTGGGATCAAGTCCCACATCAGTCTCCCTGCTCAGTGGGGAGCCTGCTTCTCCCTCTCCCTGCAGCTCCCCCCACTCATTCTCACTCTCTCTGATAAATAAATAAAATCTTTAAAAAAAAAAATTACATCTCCCTACTTTGTACAGGATTACCTTCCTTAAGATTTAAATATGGGTAGTTTCGGATGGTAGCTTTCCTTCCTATAACTATACCCTGACCCCTTTGATTGGACCTGTATTTTCCTTAATAGCCTCAATCACTAATTTTTAATGTAGAGTTTTCTAGATAGTTAATCTCATTATCTTTGAATCTTCTGAATTTCCTTTGAGAACAACCTTAACTTGAAGCTCTGTCAGTTCAACAACCCATGCACTGAACTTCATCAGTGAAAGTGAAGACCAATGGGAGAAAAGCACAGAGAAAACTGGATTGTAGGTAGAACATACAAACCTCTTTGTTGTATAAAACTGGTGCTTTCTTTAAAATCCCAAATTCTGGGACACCTGGCTGGCTCAGTCTGTAGAGCATTTGACTCTTGACATCAAGGCTGTGAGTCTGAGCCCCACAATGGGTGTAGAGATTACTTTAAAATAAAATATTTAATAAAAATAAAATAAAAATAAAATTCCAAATTCTGTACACTGGAGACAATATGGAGCTAAGCAAAGCCTATTAGCAACAAACAAAGTACAAAAAAAATTCTGATCTGAAGGAGGCCCACAGAGGTACCCTGCCTATGCTCACCACACCCACTTCTTTATCTAAACTCAGGGATCTTTATTCACGTTGTAGTGGATTTTGCATAGAGTGGAAAGAGGGAAAACAAGTTCTACAGATTTTCTCATTTGCATTTGGGCTTTTTAGCACCATTACTACTACCATCCTAGTTCAGTCAGGAAAGACTAAGTGCCAACCAATTTCTCTGCTTCAGATCTCTCCACTCCCTTACAACCTGTTAGCCACCAAACTAATTTCCTAAATTACCAGTTTCATTAGATCACTCCCCACCTCAAAAACTCTCAACAGCTCCCAATACTATTGCACTGGAAAAGCCCAACTAACATTGAAAGCCCAGGCTAGCATTATCCTACTTTTATAATACAAGATTTGTTTCCTCCCAATTCCCCCACAGAAATTCTCTAAGGCTCCAACTAGACTAATCTGCTCACTGGCCAGCCCTGACCACTGGATTACAACCACCACTGTCACCCTCCCACCCACTTTCTGCTTTTCCTTCAAAGGCCAGCACAGACCCCCTCCTCTGTCTCTGCCCTAAATTGTGCTCCCAAAGCACGCACTGCCCATACTGCCTATGTTCTGACCCTAGTCAAACACATCCTTTTTTGCTGGCTATACTCTCTTGGCATCTTAATCAGCTCAAACGAAGTCAAAGTTCCTTGGAAGACAGACCACATACTTACACAGAGGGTCTATCACAGTGCCCTGCGCTTTTTAGGTCCTAGATATTATTAAAACCAGAGGAGGGGTTCAAATGATACGTCTAAATATGTCAAGACCATACTGCCCCTCTTTGCCAATTCCTCTCTATTCACAGTAAAGGGCATCCAGCGTTCACTACAAGGCTATGTATTTCCAGTATACACTGAGCAGCGAAGCGGAGAAAGCACGCCACCGGATGGCAAAAAAAAAAAAAAAAAAAAAAAAAAAAAAAANAAATTCCGCGTCCCCATCCTGGTTTTTGCCACAAGCCCTGCAACTGGGAAATCACACAATCTCTCTGGGCCTCGGTTGTCTCAGGTGTAAAACAAGGGAGCTGCTTTGATGGTTCCCAAGCTATCCTTTGGCTCCCGAATTTCCCCGGACAGGAAACCCAACACTCGTCTACTCACTAAGGCGCAGGCAGGCAAACTTTTACGGTTCCCAAAGCAGGCATTTCCATATAGTAGTGGAAACTCCGTCCCCATGGAAAAAACGCAGGCTGAGAGGAGGGTGAGAAGCGGTCTCCCTAGACTCGGATTCCTTTACCCCACGGCCAGGGGCAGTCGGACTCGGGTTCGCGGCCCCTCACGGGCAGACTCCCGGGAGACCGGCAGGGTCACTCCGTCCGCGCCCGCGCCCCCCGCACTTGTGACACACGCCCCGTGACCCCGGGTCACATTCCCCATCCGCCCTCACCGGCCCGAGGGGCGCCCTCCTCTCCCGGCAAGGCCCGGCGCTCCCGCCCGGCCGGCCGCCCTTCCGGGCCCCGGGGCGGCCTCTGGGCGGGCGTCCGGGCCCCAGGCCGGCGGGACTGGCGGCGTGAGGGGCGGCGGCGGCGGCTTTAAGTGCTGAATCACCACTTTGCAACCCGAGCTCCAAACCACCGTGACCCGCGGGCCCCGAGGGCCCGGGCGCTCCGCTCCTCTTACCCACAGAAGCGCTCCGGGGACAGCAGGCGGGAGCCGAGAACCGAGCGGAAGGTGCTGGGCCGCGCGAAGTGCAGCAGCCAGGCTAGCCGGTACCGCATACCCCAGCGCAGCCGCCGGGAACACCGCGGACGCTTCCTTCTTGCGCCGGGAGCCGGCCCTGCCCACTGCGCATGCTCATTCCACCGCGCCGCGCCGCCTCCCGGGAGCCGGTGAGCGGCCAGCGCTCCGGGTTTTGCCTGGAACCCGATAGGGCGGGGGCGGCGGGAGTCCGGGGTCCGAGCCTGCGAGCCGGACGGAGTCGGCCCGGGCAGCGGCGGGAACCCGGCAACCGGGCTTTCCCAGGCTGGGGGTTACCGGCTGGGTCACACGGGGCGCACATGGGAGGGCGGCGAGGTGTACCTGGCTAAGTGTGTGTAAGGGGCAGAGTCTCACGAATACTGTGAGAGCACAAGGGGCCATGTTTGCGGAGGCGCCCCCATTGGCTGTCGCTCTGGGCGGTGCAGGTGTTGGAACGAAGTCCGAGGACTAGGCGGCTACACAGAGTACGATTCTGCGGTGGGCGCGCGGGCCCGCGGGCTCCCTCTAGAGCGCCCCGGGGGGAGTTAGATCAGGGGGACCACGAGAGGGAGGCGAGGACCCTGGGGAAAGTTAGCAGCCCCTCACAAAGCAAGGGGAAGATGGGACACGGCGAAAAAGGCTTCCGTGGACTTTCAAATCTAGAGTAGAAACTCCTGCTCTGTGCTATGGCCGTACTAAACAGCACCACACACATATATAGTACTTCTACTATTTGTTTTCTTATTATAACACAAGACTTTTGTTCCCTGATGGCTTTATGGTGTTGTGCATCCAAGAACAACCTAATAGTTGTTATGCATCTGACTTTCGATTACATTTCCAGTTTACGGGGGTCTTTAGGGCAAAGTGCAATTAGGGATAGTGACTCCCTAAGTTGAGTACCTTTAGGTTTCCGTTGTGGCGGACCTAAGGCTGCAGTCATGAACAATGCTTTGAATCCCATTATTGCTTCAAATAGGAATTCAGGAGGAGGTTCCCTTAATCAAATGGATGCTTCATTTAAGAGCTACAGGGATTTTTTTTTTAATGCAGTTTCAGCTAAAGGCAAACATTGGATTGATGGAAACTGAGGTACCAGAGATGTGGAAGCACTCCTAGTGCAACGTAGGGTAAAATTCCACAGTTTTACATCTAGCCTCAACCCACCTGTATAGTGTCCTGTAGCTGCCGCAACAAATTATCACAAATTAGTGGCTAAGAACAACAGAAATTTATTCTCTCACAGTCTGGAAGCCAGAAGTCCAAAATCAAGGTATTATCAGGGCTGCACTCCCTAAAGAGGGTCTTAGGGGAGAATCCATTCTTTGCTACTTGCAGCTTCTTGTGGATGCCAGTTTCCTTGGCTTATGGCCACATCACTCCAGTCTCTGCCTCCATCTTCACATTGCTTTCTCCTCTGTGTGTCTTTTCTTCTGTCTTTTGCAAGAACATTTGTCATTGGATTTAGGGAACAATCACATAATCCAGGATTATCACATCTCATCCTTAAATTGATTGCATCTGTAAAGATACTTTTTCCAAATAATGTAACACAGGTTCCTGGAATTAGGACATGGATACGTATTTTGGGGGCCACCACTCAACTCAGTACCCCACCTTTCCAGCTTTTACCCCCACCCCCTACTAACTGCAATTAACAGAGCTGTCACAGCTAGTTAATGCTTATAACAATACTAACTTGTCAGATCTCTAGCAACTTTCAAGCCCAGTTGAAATAGCATTGTCTTCGCAAAACTTTCTCTCATTCCATTCCTCACATACCTTATTGGAAGTAACCACTCTCTGATCTGAGCTGCTAGAGTAGTTTGCCTCTCTCCAAAGGCACTTATTTGAATTTTAATCTTCCATGCTTGTAAGAAGCAGATTAGGAATGATGTCGTAGACATTTTTGTATCTCATCTGGCAGCAAGCGCACGGTGCTTAGTTAACACTTGTCAACTGCATGTTTGCTGAATCTGATTAAGCCTTTAGATGTAACTACCATTCATAGGAAATACAGGGCATTGGCATGTTAAACCACACCATAAGGATACAACCAGCAAAATTTAGAAATGTTTGGAACACTACAGGAAAAGTGACCTGAACTGCAAAATAAAGAGAGGAAGGAGAAACCTATACATTAAAGGGGACTTAGAACTGACAAGTTATGACAGGCTGTTCATAAAATTTTATATGAAAATGCAAAGTGTCAGGAAGACCCAAGCCAGTCTGGAAGAAGAATCTGGAACACTTATAGTACCAAGTATTAAGAGTTACTATTAAGCTATAGTAATTGAGATAATATGATAATAGCATGAGGACAGACAGATAGGCCATGGAAAACTATTTGGTAATATCTATTAAAGCTGCATATATGCATATGCTATGACCTAGCAATTCAGCTTCTAGCTATATGGCCAACAGAAATGTAAACATGCATCCACAAAAATACGTGTACTAGAATGTTCACAGCAGCACAATCAATAATAGTCCCAAACTGGAAACAATCCAAAGCCCATCAACAGTAAAATGCACAGGAAAAATGAATTGGGGAATATTCACACAATGGAATATGTTCAGCAATTAAAATGAACAAACAAAAACTACACTTAAAAATATGGACAAATCTCACAAACCTGGTGAAAGAAGCCATACCCAAAAGAGTATTTACTATGTAAGTCCATTTATATAAAGTTGAAAATCGGGCAAAACTAATCTACAGTACAGTATTAAAAGTCAGATTAGTAGGTAGAAAGAATAAAGGGCGTTTCTGGAGTATGTTTTAAGTGGGTGTATTCAGTTTTTGAAAATAAATTGAGCTGTACACTTATGATTTATTTACTTTTCTGTTTGGAGCACTTCAGTAACACATTCAAAAGATAATATTTAAAAACGCAAAACGGGGGGCATCTGGCTAGCTCAGTTGCTAGAGCACATGACTCTGGATCTCAGGGGTCACGAGTTCAAGCCCCACATTGGGCGTGGAGCCTACTTAAAATAAAATTTAAAAAAATTTAAAAATGGAAAACAAATACATTAACCAAGTTATATGTTTGGTTTTTATTTGAATCCTAATTTGAGCAAACCTATTATGAAAAAGAAGCATTGAGGAGACAATCAGAAAAGTGAGACTAGTGAGTAGAAATCTGATGATATTAAACAATCATGTTACTTCTGATGGTGTGTTAATGGCTGTGGATTTTTCTTTTTAGAGTTCTTTGAGATATATACTGAAATAATGCAATGCCTGGGATTCAATTTAGATAATTCAGTGGAGGATGAGGGAGGAGGGGAAAATATAGTTAAAGCAATATTATTGGCCATGAACTGACGATTATTGAAGCTGGATAATGAATGCTGGGGTGGGGGGGTATTATACTCTTCTCTTTATTTTTTTGTATGTTTGAAGTTTTCCATGATGAAAAGTTTTATGGGGTGGCTGGTTGGCTCAGTCCGTAGAGTATGTGGCTCTTAATCTCAAGCCCCACATCAGGTATGGAGTCTACTTAAAAAAAAGTTTTATAATGTATGGTAGTTTTAAATACAGTACTATGGTAATAAAATACCTAAAAGCAACATGAATTTTTAAAGATGCTTATATATAAGTGATTTATTAATTATAAATTTGTTCTTTAAGACTTTTTCTAAATGACTTACTTGCTAGTCCTTGAAGGTAAGTTTGAGTCGCTTTATGGACAGTACTTGAAATATTAATGTAAAAATCTATAATTTTTTATTTATCCACTCAACAAATATGGGCCCACCCCTTGCTTTATATGTTGAGGATACACCAGAGAAAAGAACAGCCACATTTCTATTCTTGTGGGGTTTACATTATAGCGAGAGAAAGAAACAAGTAAACTAATAATTATATAAAACAATTATATAATATAATTAAAATCATATTAGGGTGGGGCGCCTAAGGGGTGCAGTAGGTTAAGTCTCTGACTCTTGGTTTTGGCTCAGGTCATGATATCAGGGTTCTGGAATCAAGCCTGTGATGGGCTCCCCGCTCATCATGGAGTCCACTTGAGATTCTCTCTCCCTCTTTCTCTATCCCTCCTGCTCATGCACTCCCTCTCTCTCTCAAATAATTAAATAAATAAACCTTTAAAATAATAATAATAATAGTAATGTAACCAAGGTGGGTTTTTTTCCTGCTGTCTAGCTTCACCCAAGTAACAGTTCTGGGACTTTCCCTCCATCATCACTAGTGCCCATCAGTGGGGGAGGTGGCAAGTTCT
Source organism: Ailuropoda melanoleuca (assembly GCF_002007445.2). Classification (NCBI taxonomy): domain Eukaryota; kingdom Metazoa; phylum Chordata; class Mammalia; order Carnivora; family Ursidae; genus Ailuropoda; species Ailuropoda melanoleuca. Next base: position 95,545,798 of record NC_048223.1, read on the forward strand.
CACCAGCTGTATTAAGAGGGCTTATTCATGGGGCACCTGGGTGGCTCAGTCGTTAAGCGTCTGCCTTCGGCTCAGGTTATGATCCCAGGGTCCTGGGATTGAGCCCGCCGTGGGCTCCCTGCTCAGCGGGAAGCCTCCTTCTTCCTCTCCCACTCTCCCTGCTGATATTCCCTCTCTCACTGTATCTCTCTCTGTCAAATGAATAAAATCTTTTAAAAAAAAAAAAAGAGGGCTCATTCATGTCCTGGGATGTTGACAACAGGAGTGTAGACCTGGGACCATTTAGGTGGGAGATGAGCAAAAACTTAGGGCATAGTGTTCAGTGTTTGGACCGCATAGGCAGCTGTCAATGGAGAGCCAGCTTCTGTGGCCCTTCTCATGGGTTAAACTCCCCGCACCAGAACCTCTCCTAGGATTTCCTCTCTCTCTCTCCCTCTCCCTCTCTCTCTCTCTCTTTTTCTCTCCAGTTTCTATTCTCCATCAGCTTCTTCCTAAATCCCTTTTGTCCCATCTAACGTTCCAGCCAGGAGTTTCTCGAGTTTGCAGGTTGTGGAGGGGCAGTCATCTGCTTCTCCTTATGTCATTGTCTTACTTAGGGCTCTTCTCAGGGCTTTCCCTTAAAAGCCTATTTTGAAAGTTGCAAACACTGAATATCCCCTTTTCTCTTTGCTTTCCTGCTGTAAGAATCCTAATTCTCCTGGACATCTTTGCTCTCTAGGAAAGGGCTCTGAGGAATGGCAAAGAACGAAAAACCTGAAGGGTAAAATTTCAACATCTTTTGCTATGTGGAGAAAGAAAGAAATTGAATTTCATGAAAGAGTTCTGGGGGCTACTTCAGATAGAGTGGTTGGGGAAGGGAGCCTTTCCTCTGAGGAAGTGACCTTTACGTTGTAACTTGAAAGGTAAGAGGGAGCCAGTTACAGGATCAGGTAAGGGAAAGATTCCAGACAGTGGAAGAATATCAGTTGCAATGGTTTGGGAGAGGAGAGAGTCTGGCATAATCTGGGATCTACCAGAAGGCCAGAGAACTGGAAACCTCTTCTTTCCTGTTCTTTCACAGCTAACCTTTCCTACTGAGATTCTACTATTAGGACACTACAGCAACCCCAGTTTGGATTTGGGCAACTCTATACATAAGCATTTTGGGATTTTTTTTTATAGGCTTATGAACAGTTCATGAACTGTGTTTTTTCCCTCAGTTTATAAGGACATGCTGACATACTGTTTGTTCTCTTTGGCATGCATACCGACAGAACCTAACACAATTCTGGCAACTATGGAAAAAGATAGCTAAAGTCAAGTACTCCTCAACTGTTTACCAAAGATTTGCATAGATGTTGCTCAAGAGCCTTAAAAGATCATACAAATAAAAATATTTATGAACAATTTTCAAGGGCTTGGAAGAATGCTTATGTTAAATAAAAATTCAGGGTGCAAAACTACATATTTAATCATGATCTCAATTATTAAAAATATAAAGAGAGATCATTGAAAAGAAGCACATCAAAATATTAATAGTGGTAATCACTAGGTGGTGGAAATCTATTATATACATAGGAATTCCAGAAAGGGAGAACAGAGAAAACAAGTCGAAATGTTTGACTAATAATGTATTTATTTATTTTAAGATTTTATTTATTTGAGAGAGAGCATGAGATAAGAGAGGGGTGGAGGGACAAGCAGACTCCCTGCCGAGCAAGGAGCCCGACTTGGGGCCCGATTCCCAGACCTGGAGATCATGACCTGAACCAAAGTCAGACGCTTAACTGGCTGAGCCACCCAGGTGCCCTCAATGAAAAACTTAAAAACATTTCCCACAACTGAAGGAAATGAGTCGCCAGACTGAAAGTATTCACCAAATGCTCATCCCAATAGGTGAAAATAGACAAGGCATGTCATTACAGAATTTCAGCACACTCGAAGGAAAGAGCAGATTGCCTAAGTTCCAGAGAGGGGAAAAAAAAAAAAAAAGAGGCCACATACAAATGATTTGGAATGGCTTTGGACTTCTCAGCAGTAGCAGAAACTAGAAAAGACTGTCTTCAAAATTTCGGGACAAAAATGCCCTTGCCCTAATGGTGGCACCGAGGCAGCAGGGCTCCCAGATCTTCAGGAACTAGTTGCAGTTGTACAAATAGGCATCTCAGAAGTAACTTGTATAAATCAAAGCCTGGAAGGCTCTCCACACATGTTTTTCTCTGTGTGAAACCCCTGGACCTCTTCATATCCCAGAGTGTGAATGTGGGAGGGATTTGCAATAGTAATCCAGACTGACGTTTCCAGGTGGAAGAAGAACTCAGGGTCATTTTTTTTTTCAGGGTCATATTTATATGGGAAGTTTCTTATACAAATCACCCATGTTTGTGATTGTAAAATCATATCTGCTATAATAATTATAAGGGTAAATTTTAAAGACATAAAGTTGCAGTGATAATCATGGGCATAAACTAATATCTTTGAAGATAAAAATGCTAATGAGTTGGTGAGTTATATAAAACACTCATTTCTCCAGATTACTAGTAATTTCCAAAAGGTTTCAAATAGAAAGTCCAAGACAGTAGCAAACATTTTTCATCCTTCAATTATTCAGAAAAGCCTACCTACTTGCTTGGAAGGAAATTCAGGGAGAACAAAACACAAATTTATATTTCAGTAAAATGCAGTTCTGTGCTAAGATAGTAGGATGCCTATTAAAAATGCTTTTCTTTGTTGTCAAGGTAAGAATAAAGCCCTGTGAAATGATTAGAATCTTTTTTCCAAGGGATTAAAGGCTTTATTTTTATTTTAAAAATATATAATTTTATTTTTAAGTAATCTCTACACCCAACATAGGGCTCAGACTCATAACCCCAAGACCAAGAGTCATACTCCACAGGCTGAGCCAGCCAGGCACCATAGCTTTGTGTATGTATTTGTTTGTTTGTTTGTTTGTTTTTGAGCAGCTTTAGATTAACCGAAGAGTGGAAGGTATATAGATATGCCATAGATTCCTGATCCCACACATGCATAGCCTCCCCCATTATCAATATTCACCCACCATCAATTTATGACAGTGGATGAACCTGCATTGACACATCATTATCATCCAAAGTCCTTAGTTTACATTAGGGGTCACTCTTGGTATTGTATGTTCTTTTTCTTTTTTTCAAGATTTATTTATTTATTTGGGGGGGAGGGGCAGAGGAAGAGGGAGAGAGAGGATCTCAAGCAAACTCCCTGCTGAGGGAAGAGCCTGATGTGGGGCTCCAGTATTGTACATTCTATGGGTTTGGACAAATGTATAATCACATACATCCACCGTTATAGTATAGGACATAGCATTTTCACTGACCTGAACATCCTCCATGCTAGGGGTGCATGGGTGACTCAGTCAGTTAAGCAGCTGACTCTTGACTTGGGCTGAGAGTTGCGAGATTGAGCCCCACATTGGGCTCTGCACTGGGTGTGATGCCTGCTTAAGATTCTCTTTCCCTCTCTCTGTGCCCCTCTCCCCACACTTGCTCTTGCTCTCTCTCTCTCTCCAAAAAAAAAAAAAATCCTCTATGCTCTGCCTGTTCATTCCTCCTTCCCCCAACCCCTGGCAACCACTTGTCTTTTCACAGTATCCATAATTTTGCCTTTTCCAGCGTGTCAAATAGTTGGAGTTATGTAGTATATAGCCTTTTCAAATTGGCTTCTTTCATTTAATAATATGCATTTCAGTTTCTTCCATGCCTCTTCACGGCTTAATTGTTCATCGATTTTGTGTGCGGATAAATATTCTAGTGTCTGGAGGTACCACAGATTGTTTATCCCTTCACCTACTGAAGGACATATTGGTAGCTTCCGTTATTTTGGCAATTATGAATAAAGCTGCTAAACATCTGTGTGCAGGTTTTTATGTAAACATGAAACTACTTTGGGTAAATACCAGGGAGCATGATTGCTGGATTGTATGATAAGAATATCTTTCGTTTTGTAGGAAACGACCAAAGCGGTCATACAAATTTGTATTCCCACCCCCAATGAATGAAAGTTCCTATTGCTCCACATTCTTACCGAGACTTGGTATTGTCAGTGTTTTGGATTTTGGCCATTCGAATAGGTCTGTAGGGTATCTTATCTTGTTTCAATTTGCATTTTCTTGATGACAGGATGTGGAGCATCTTTTCACATGCTTATTTGCCATCTGTGTATCTTCTTTGGTCAGGTCTCTGTTAAGATCTTTTGCCTGTTTGCCAGCCCCCTCTCCAGCTTTATTGAGGTATAATTGACAGATAAAATTATGTATAAAGTGTACAATGTGGCGGCACCTGGCATGCTCAGTAGGTGGAGCATGTGACACTGGATCTCAGGATTCTGAGTTCAAGCCCCACGTTGGATGTAGAGATTCCTTAAAAATAAAATCTTAAAATTGGGGTGCCTGGGTGACTCCAGTTGGTTAGGCGTCTGACTTTGGCTCAGGTCATGATCTCGGGGTCCTGGGATGGGGCCCCATGGCAGGCTTTGAGCTCAGTGGGGGGTCTGCCTCTCCCTCTGCCCCTCCCCCACTCATGCTACTATTCTCTCCCTCAAATAAACAAAATCTTTTTAAAAATCTAAAAAAAAAAAAGTGTGCAATGTGATGATTTGATGTATGTATACATTGTGAAAGGAGTCCTCCCATTGATGTGGGCCCGTTTTATAATTGTGTTGTTTTCTAATTTTTGAGTTTGAAGTGTTCTTCCCATCCTTTGTATAATAGTTCAAATACATATTTTGCTAATAATTTCTCCCAGTCTGTGGCTTATCTTTTCATTCTCTTGATAGTCTCTTTCACAGAGCCGAAAATTTTAATTTTAATGAAATCCAGCTTACTGATTATTTCTTTCATGGATTGTACCTTTGGTGTTGTATCTAAAAAGTCATCACCAAATCCAAGGTCATCTAGATTTTTTCCTATATTGCCTTCTAGGAGTTTTATAGTTTTGTGCTTTGCCTTTACATCTGCGATCCATTTTGAGTTAATTTTTGTGAAGGGTGTAAGGTTTGTGTCTAGATTATTATTTTTTTTTTGCCAAAAGCACTTTCTATATTTATTTATTTTTAAATAAGATTTATTTATTTTAGAGAGAGAGAGAGCACGAGTGGGAGGGCAGAAGGAAAAGGCAAGAGAACCTCAAGCAGACTCCATACCAAGCATGGAGCTGGAGGTGGGGCTCAACCCCACGACCCTGAGATCATGACCAGAGCTGAAACCGAGGGTAGAATGCCTAACTGACTGCACCACCCAGGAGCCCCAGCACTTTTTAAAAACTTATTATTATATGGTATCACATATGCTTTTGATACTTTTCCTTTTTTAAAATTCATTTATTCCAGAAAGAGAGGGAATGCATGAGTGGGAGGGGTAGGGGGAGAGGGAGAGAGAATCTCAAGCAGACTCCATGCAGAGCTCGGAGCCCGACATGGGGTTTGTTCTCACTATCCCAGGATCACGACCTAAGCTGAAACCAAGAGTCAGACACTTAATCTTTTTTGCCACCCAGGAGCCCCAGGACTATTTATATTTAAAAATGAATCACTATGCAGAGAAGATAGCAAGAGTATTTCCATTTCAAATAAAAAAAAATCACATTGAATTTTTTATTATTGAGCTGTAATTCATGTAGCATAAGATTTGCCATTTTAAGATTTTTTTGAGAGACGGAGAGAGAGAGAGAGAGAGAGAGAGAGAGAGAGATGGGGGGAGGGGCAGAAGGAAAGGGAGAGAGAATCGTAAGCAGGCTCCACACCCAGCCCAGAGCCCAGCACGGAGCCACACCAGGCTCAATCTCACAACCCAGAGATCATGACATGAGCGGAAATCAAGAGTCAGACCCTTAACTGACTGAGCCACCCAGGTGCCCCTGGATGCAAATTTTTATGTGGATATTTGTTTTAATTTCTACTGAGTGAATACCTAGGAGTGGAATTGCTAGGTCGTGTGGTAAGTCTAGGAACTGCCAAACTGTTTTGCAAAATGGCTGCACCATTTTGCATTCCTACCAGCAATATGTGAGGATTCCAATTTCTCTACATCCTTACAGCACTTGTTATTATCTGTTTTTTTGTTTTTTCTTTTAATATACTAGTGAATGTGAGGTAGTATCTCCACATTGAGTTTTAAAAGTACTTTTGGAACAATTACTGATTATAGATTAAATTATAGATTGTAGAATAAATATTAATTAGGGAACAATTATTTTAATGATTATTTTAATCAGTAAAAGGGCTTTTTTGAAAAGATTTTATTTATTTGTTTGACAGAGAGAGAGACAGTGAGAGAGGGAACACAGGCAGGTGGAGTGGGATAGGGAGAAGCAGGCTCCCTATGGAGCAGGGAGCCCAATGCAGGGCTCAATACCAGGACCCTGGGATCATGACCTGAGCCGAAGTCAGACTCTTAATGACTGAGCTACCCAGACGTCCCAGTAAAAGAGCTTTTCAAAGTTCAAAATTCAGTTATTTCTGAAGTGATTAATGAGTGCAATTAATGAATAATCACGATCTTCTACTCTAACCTTGTTTTATGACTTCCCACAAGTATCTAAATCAATTATATAACCCTGACAATTACACACATACTGGAGGACTATATTTCTGATGGATAAAAACGGGATCTACAATAAAACCATTGACAGCTGGACATCCAGAATGACAGCACACAGAAAGAAAATTTTTCACTTTTGATAAAAGAACAGAATATAACTACAGTTACTCTTACTTGGGGTCTTTGCTTTAGCTTTTTTAACCGTTAATGAAAGCTCTTTTTTAAATCCATTAGAATATAAATCCAGGATCTTTATCAGCACAGACTATGACATTTAACGGGACAGTAGCTGAATAAATATTTTTATGACCTCTTTCTTATGGTAGGTTGAATGGCTCCCCAAAAGACGCCAACTTCCTAATCCTTGTGAATGTTACCTTATACAGCAAAAAAGGACATTGAAGATGTGATTAAGAATCTTGATATGGGGAGATCATCCCTGATTACCCAGGTAAACCCTAAATGTAATCATATGTGTCCTTATAAGAGAGAGTCAGAAGGAAATTTGACACAGAAGGGAAAAAGGCATTGAGGCAGAGATTGGAGTGATGTGCCATAAGCCAACGAATGCTAGCAGTCACCAGAAGCTGGAAGGCACAAGGAACATTCTCCCCTAGAACTTCCAGAGGAGCCCAGCCCTGCTGATATCTTGATTTTGACCCCATGAATTTGACTTCAGACTTCTGGCCTCCAGAACTGTGAAAGAATGGACAATTTGGGTTTTATCTATTTTTTGGCTATTAGGAATAATACTGTGATTGAACATTTGCATACCGGTTTTTATCTGACATTTATTTTCATTTTTACTGTATGTATACCTAGGAGTGGAATTGCTGGGTCATGTGTTAAGTGTAGGAATTGCCAGACTGTTTTGCAGTTGATTTTAGACTTCTGGCCTCTAGAACTGCGAAAGAAAAAATAAATTTGTTGTCTTAAACTACCAAGTTTGTGGTGATTTATTATAGCAGCCACAGGAAACCAATACACACACCCCCTGAAAAAAAATCTGAAGTAAAATACTTAGATTCTGGAAGTCTCCATATAATCTGCCTAACAATCAGATGTCAGGGTAGAATAAAAACAAGCAAGTTCTCAAGGAATTTATCTCCTCTGCACTCTTTTTCAGGATGTGATCCACCTAAAAAATGGAGTAAACCAAGAAAAAATACACAAATGAAATCCAGAAAACATATCCAACCCAGGAAAAAGACAAAAGGAATTCCTGGGATAAAAAAGAAGGAAACCTGGGGATGGCAGCTGGGCTGCAGGTCTAGAGAGTAAGCAATCCAATCAGAAACAACTCAAAACTGATAGATTTCTGATGTGTTGAACTGGCAGAAAATTTTAGTGAGAGACTATTGGGAGCTGTAGGAAGAATTTGGAAATGTACAAGGAAAAGTAAGCAAACAAAACTAGGCAGTTATTAACTTTAGGATAGACAAAAAGAAAGAAAACATAATCTCACTAGTCTGAAATGCTCAGCTGTGAATAGGCATAATAGCCTAAATATAGATTTTCAATGTGACAGATATTGTAATATTGGATGTATGGAGGAGGGAAAGCAGAGGAGATCATAAAATTTGATAACCAAATCCTTATCTTCCATAACAGGAAGTCAACAAATAAAGTCCAAAGTTGAGTAATCAAAAGATAACAGTAGATACAAATTCCTTACAAAAATGGAAATGTGTAAATACTAGAAAAAAAATAGCTAAAACAAATTGAAAGTTGTTGCTTCTGGAGTAGAGATTTGGAGGGATTGGAGTGGGATAAGGCAGGGAAATACCTTTTTGTTATAAGCCAATTATTACTATTGTTTAAAAAGATTTTATTTATTTATTTGAAAGAGAGAAAGAGAGAGAGAACAAGCACACACAAACAGGGGGAGCTGCAGGCAGAGGGAGAGCAAGAGGGAGAAGCAGACTCCCAGCTGAGCAAAGAACCTGATGTGGGGCTTGATCCAAGGACCCTGGGATCATGACCTGAGCCGAAGGCAGACACTCAACTGACTGAGCCACCTAGGTGCCCTGAATTATTACTATTTAAATCTCAAAACAATGTCCATATTTTATTTTAAGAAAAATAAAAATCGATTAACTTATATAAGAAGTGCATACACTATTGAAAATGCCAGAACAAAACACACGGGCAGTGATGTTGCTTTGGTGAAATCCAAGTTAACTATTCTTAGAATATTAAAAATAATTTATTTTTTTATTTTTTAAAGATTTTATTTATTTATTTGACAGAGATAGAGACAGCTAGCGAGAGAGGGAACACAAGCAGGGGGAGTGGGAAAGGAAGAAGCAGGCTCCCATCGGAGGAGCCCGATGTGGGGCTCAATCCCAGAACGCTGGGATGACGCCCTGAGCTGAAGGCAGACACTTAACGACTGAGCCACCCAGGCGCCCCTAAAAATAATTTCTAATCATAGACTTTCAAGACAGAAGTGTTGATTAGCTTGAGTAGTTTGGGCTCTACTGAGGCAGTATAAAATAACATATCAGAGACAGCCACCTGTGTGGTGTAACAAAACTCTTACAAATGTCCATAAGACCCTGGCTGTCTCCATTAGACTTAGTCTTCAGGGCAGGAACTATAATACAGACTATCTTTTCACTGCCTGGACGATAGTCAAGCACCCAACAAGGGTGTGATGAAAGTGAATGCATGCGCACTGAGAGCAAGAAAAGATAGGTGGGGGAGATAGCAGCTAACGAATGACCTGTGATTTGGAATCAGAAAGAATTCTGAGTTCCTTCTCTGTCACTTATTACCTGTATGAGCACAGACAATAAACTTACTTGACCTATGTATTGATAAAATAGTGAGAAATAATAGTTCCTACTTCAGAGAATTGTTCTGAAGATTAAATGAGATCACACTTACAAAACCTTTCATAGAGTCTGACACATTGTAACTCTAGATAAATGGAAGCTATAACTGTTACCCAGTGGAGACCCTGGAATTTCTTGCGTTGACCCAAATGACTGTTAATATAAACATTGTTTAGGTATTTCCTGAGAAAAAAAGAAATTACCTTTTTTTTTTTGGTTTACTAGGTACTAGCCACTTTATACATATTATTATTTTAATCTTCACAATAATAGTAATCATTATTATCTCCATTTTACAGATAAGGAAACCAATGTAGAGAAAGGTTAAGTAATTTCCTTCCACTCCTCATATATTTATTGAATGCCTACTTTATGTAAGGCTGTGTTCAAGAACACTAAGAAAACAACATTGAATAAGACAATACACAGTCCCTGATGAAATTTACATTCTAGCAGAGTACAGAGACAATACATTGACAATGTAATCACAGACTATAATATGTGTTATGAAGAAAATAAACAGGGTCTTGAAATAGGAGTAATATACTTTAGATAGAGTGGCCAGGAAAAGCCTTTTAAAAGAGAAAGTGGAGCTGAGATCTGAAGGATAAGAATGAGTAAGTCACTCAAAGAACCAAACTAAAAGAGATACAGGCAGAGGGTACAGCAAATGCAAAGGCCTCGCTGCAAGAGAGCACTTAGAAGCTCTGGAGCATGGTAGCGAGCTATGTGGTTAGTAGCTGGAGTTGATGTTGGCATGCACAAAGGCAGTATAATGAAGGCCTCACAGGATATGGTCAGGAGTTTGGATTTTATTTTAAGTTCAATGAGAAACCATTGTGAGGTTAAAAAGTAAATGAAGGGCATGGTCTGATTCTTTTAAAGACTACTTCCCTTTGCTGAGTGAATGCAGTGGGGAAAGGAGAAAAGAGTAGAAGTAGGGAGACTTGTTAAGGACAGTGTTTCAGAGAAGAGATAAAAGAGACTTGGCCTACAACTGACAGAATGGGAGAAGATATTTGCAAATGTTTTATCAGATAAAGGGCTAGTATCCAAACTCTATAAAGAACTCATCAAACTCAACACCCAAAGAACAAATAATCGAATCAAGAAATGGGCAGAAGACATGAACAGACATTTCTCCAAAGAAGGCATACAAATGGCCAACAGACAAATGAAAAAATGTTCAACATCACTCAGCATAAGGGAAATATGAATCAAAACCACAATGAGATACACCCTCCCATGAGTCAGAATGGCTAAAATCAACAACACAGGAAAGGACATATGTTGTGGGGCTGCAGAGAAAGGGGAACCCTCTTACACTGTTGGTAGGAATGTAAGCTGGGGCAGCCACTCTGGAAAACAGTATGAAGGCTCCTCAAAAAGTTGAAAATAGACCTACTCTACAACCCAGCAATTGCACTACTGGGTATTTAACCCAAAGATACAAATGTAGTGATCTGAAGGGGCACCTGTACCCCAATGTTTATAGGAGCCACGTCCACAATAGCCAAACTATGGAAAGAGCCCAGATGTCCATCAACAGATGAATGGATAAAGAAGATGTGGTATATACAATGGAATACTACTCAGCCATCAAAAAATATGAAACCTTGCCATCTGCAATGACATAGATGAAGTAGAGGGTATTATGCTAAGCGAAAAAAGTCAGAGAAAGACAGACACCATACGCTCTCCCTCATGTGGAATTTAAGAAACAAAACAGAGGATCATTGGGGAAGGGAGGGAAAAATAAAACAAGAGGAAATCAGAGAGGGAGACAAACCATAAGAGATTCTTAATCATAGGAAACAAACTGAAGGTTTGCTGAAGGTGGGGAGATGGGGAGGATGGGGTAACTGGGTGATGGACATTAAGGAGGGCATGTGATGTAATGAGCACTGGGTATTACATAAGACTGATGAATCACTGAACTCTACCTCTGAAACTAATAATACACTATATATTAATTAATTGGATTTAAATTTAAAAAAGAGAGAGAGACTTGGCCTAGAGCGATGGCAGAGGCAGTAAAACCAATAGGAATGCACTGGCCGTGGAGGACGAAGGAATCAAAGGTCTGGTTAGTGCCATGGGTCCAGATGAAGATTAGGGTGGCGACAAGGGGGATAAAGAGTTCCGTTTTGTACAGGTCCATTTTGAGATGCTGGTGAGCCATCATGGATAACAGCAGACACCTGGCTTTGCATAATGAAGGTGACCAGCGATCCGAGCCGGATACTGAGAGGTCTCCTTAGGGAAATGCAGAAGGTTAATAAGTGGAGAACACAAAGGGCGCCTGAGAGTTTTCCATTCCATCCAGCCCTTACTTAAAAATATAAAATGATACCTAGGTTGCTATGGGCTAAGTGTGACCCAGAAGCTCAGCTCCTTGAGCCGACTCCGGCATAGGCCCATGATTCAGTATTTCCTGGGCCTAGGTCCCATACCCGAAGATGCCCAGTCCCCCAAACACCGCCAGGACGCTCGCAGTACGTCTACGGAAAGCCGGAGGCAATCCGGCGGGGGCGGGGCCGAGGGAGCGCTGCCTGCTGGGATTTGTAGGCTGACCTCGGCGGGAGTTGGCGCAACCTCCTTGAGTTGCGCGGGGGGTTTGGCGCCACGTAGAGGGAGCTAAGCGCACCCTGAGCCTGCGTCAGTCGTCCCGGAACAGTTGTCCGAAAAGGCAAGTGCGGTACTGCCTTTTGCTCGGAATCATTCAACGGTGACATCTTCTCATCAATTAAAAGATAAATTAAGAGTCCTAAAAATGACATTTAACATCCCTTTCATCGCGGTTTGGTACTCGTAGTAACCTTATTTCTTAACACTTCCTAGTTACTAAAGGCTATTCTGGACGCTGCCTCCGAGAGAGGGGCTCGCTTTGGACCTCTCTCCTCTGTGCTTCCATAACACTGTCGTACAATTCGCTAATAGTAATTATAATCGTGGCCAGCTTTCCTGACACTACATGTACTAGCCTAAGCTATTTGCCCGCGCTGGCTCAGTTCTCACAGAACCCTCTGAGATGGTTGCTATTATTTACATTTTGAAGATGAGGAAATCTTGGTTTTACAGACGTTATGTAACTTGGGCAAGGTCACGTTGAAGAGTCATACTGTTAACTCGTGCGTCTCTCCCATCGGACTACGAGTTCCAGGCGGGTACGGACAGACCAGCTTTTTACTTTCCCGCGGGCCACGCCCCGAGGGCGGGGCTCTGGTGACGACACCGCGTCCCATGGTGCCTCGCGCGCCCGCGCTGCTATTGGCTTGGCGTCTGGGCTCCTTTTTCAAATTGAGGCGCCGAGTCGTTGCTCGGTTTCCGAGGCTTCGGGCGGAGACGATATTGGTGATTCCGAGGCTCCCGCTAGTGCGGGACAGACGCCTCGGTCAGTCAGATCCGCTGGTGGAGAGCGGAGACATCGAACTGCTTGCGTGGCTTCCCCCGGCCGCGCCAGTACCCGGCGGGGGACGTGGGCACCCGGGCCGCGCCGTCCGCAGGTCCTCCGCGCCCCACAGCGCCGGAGTCCGCAGCCAGGCCTTGACCTTCGCGCGGGGATCGTCATGGCGTCCCAGCCGAATTCCTCCGCGAAGAAGAAAGAGGAGAAGGGAAAGAACATCCAGGTGGTGGTGAGATGCAGGTAGGGCGAATCCGGCAAGATTGGGAATGCCGGGCTTTGCTGGCTTTGCTGCTGGGCTCCCTCTTGTGCTGTTGGGAGAGAGGAATTTTGTTTTCAATTTCTGCGGGGAGCAAACTCGTAGTTCTCTGCATTCGGTCGATGAAAATGACACCAGATTGCTGTGAGGAGTAAATTAGTGTCTGTTTCAGAAGAAAGGGTATTTGTATCGGAGGTTATAGTTTAAACTGCTGTTCAGAAGGAGAATTTGATCGCCGGTCTTTAGGGAAAAGTGTGTTCTTTTAAAAAAAAAAAACTAATGTTGGAAAAGACTTAGGTGGCACTTTTATACTCCACTCCTTGCAGTTTCTCAGTTTGGAAATAAGACTGCATACCTACTTTGCAGGTGTTTTAGTACCGATGTTGGCATTACCGTCCTCTCCATCATCTCTAAAAGCATAATCGATCACTTGTTCTCTTTCTTCTAGATGCAATATTTTTTTAATCCCTACCAAACAAGGAAACATCATTGTATTTAAATTTTAAGTGTTAGCTTATAGATTGAGTTTATGTTTTTAAAAGGAGACAACTTTAGCCAGTATAGCTTTCTGATTGTACTGCAAGTTGGTCTTCCCTAGACCAAGGGAGATAATTTCTTCGGGATGAGTGGGTGGAAGTGTTCAACTCTGACCAGATTGATTTCCAAATAACTTCCCAATTTTAAAATGAACCAGTAGAGGAAGAACATACTTGTTATACAAACTGTTCTTAATTATAGATTGATTTATTCAGCTTTTTAGAAGCCCTCCACAGTTTACTGGTCTATGTGTGTTTTTGTGTGTCTGTTTTTGTTGCTGTTGTTTTAAAAATTCTACCAACTATCAGCAACTTTTCTGTAAATCCAAAAGTTCTAAAATTTAAAAAAAGGGGGAGGGTTATTTTTAAAATGTGTGAACAAACTTTCTTAAATTATTGCCTCCTCAGCTTTGGTGACTTGAATTGTAGATGTCAAAGATAATAGCTAGCTTTCTGAACTAGGTGTCAGAGAGGAAATTTGATGGTAATGTTAAGTTCGACCACTTACTTGTTGTACTCCAGGGCTTCTGTTAATAGTTACTGCTTTTGAAGAGTGAAAAAAAAAAAAGAACAGCCTGTAATACAGACGCAAATTTTTATTTATTTTTTAACGATTTTATTTTTAAAGTTTTTTTAATTTATTCGACAGAGATAGAGACAGCCAGTGAGAGAGGGAACACAAGCAGGGGGAGTGGGAGAGGAAGAAGCAGGCTCATAGTGGAGGAGCCTGATGTGGGGCTCGATCCCATAACGCCGGGATCACGCCCTGAGCTGAAGGCAGACGCTTAACCGCTGTGCCACCCAGGCGCCCCTTAACGATTTTATTTTTAAGCAATCTCTACATCCAGTGTGAGGCTCGAATTCACAACCCGGAGATTAAGAGTTGCATGCTCTGCCTGCTGAGCCAGCCAGGCCCCCACAAACGCAAATTTTTAGATTATTTTGATCGTTGTATAAGGCCAGACAATATTACTTTTTCTGGATGGTTTTATTTTCTTTAATTTTCTTTTTTATTGTTAGTTACAAAATATGTCAGACCTATAATAAGTTATAGAGAACAAAGTAACAAACTTCTGTGTATCCATCACCTGAATTAGGAACAAAACAATCTTACAGTTGGAGCTCCATTGTATCCCTCTCCAGCCCCCTTTCTCTATCCAGGAATAAAACATTATTCATGTTTATTATCCCCATACATTTTTTTTAAAGATTTTATTTATTTATTTGACAGAGAGAGACAGCCAGTGAGAGAGGGAACACAAGCAGGGGGAGTGGGAGAGGAAGAAGCAGGCTCCTAGCGGAGAAGCCTGATGTGGGGCTCGATCCTAGAGCGCTGGGATGACGCCCTGAGCCGAAGGCAGACGCTTAACGACTGCGCCACCCAGGTGCCCCTATCCCCATACACTTCAAGTCTTACCTCAAAAGAGATTTCTTTTACTTCGTCACTAATGAAAAGTGCTTAGGTTTTGTCTAGTTATTTACAATAATTTTTGTATAAAGAGATGTCTTTCTTTTCATGCTTTCTTTTCTTTTTCAAATACCTTTCCTAGGGCAAATATGTCCTTAAGCTTTAGTAAATAAACAATTTATGAGGCCCTTGGGGTTGTCAAACCCATTCTGTAAAGGTCTCATGTAGTCAGTATTTTAAAGTTTTTTAGGCTTTGCAAGCCACATGTAGTCTCTGTTACATATTCTCTGATTTTTTTTTTTTTAGTTTTACATTTTTAATTGGCACAGTTTATTGTAACCTAAAAGGTCAGCAAGATTTCAAGAGAGAGATAACTTTATTACTTTGTTACAATGAATACAATCTTTATGATGTTCTTTACTTGTACTATAACTGTATGAAGAGAATTTTTTATTCTACCTATACACAGTTCAAGAGAAGGATATATATAACTGGAATTGAGGAACTGATAGTTTTTTATAGAGAGAAGTTTTTATAAGGAAATAGGCTTTGATACATGTATATACAGAGACACACACATATGCAAAACATTCCTCCCACTTGTATAAGTGTAAGCATAAGTCCTATTAAGAACATAATATAAAGGTTTTAGGATGTAAGTTAATCTTGGCATTTTAATCTAGACGAGTGCTTTAGCAATTTAGACCTGAACTTTTATAAATCATTCATATATTTAAAAGCATATAATTGTGTTTTAAAAAAGGCCTAGACAAGCTTTCCTTAAACAGTGACCCAATGTGATGCCAAAGTTACCAAACGGAAAACAAGACTGTTGATTCTGCATTAAAACAGCAAAGGATATTTTTGAGAAAGGACAACTTGGAAAAGGAAGACTTCAGAGTTCATTATTCCAAGTTCAGAGCATTTTAGTTATTCGCAGTGGTTCCCAAATAAGCTGAAGGTAGATTTCTTTAAGGAGCTGCTTGTAATCTTCTTTGTTGGGAAGAGACACAGAACTGTTTCACTATTCCACTATAAGATGATGCAAGTTTTTTTTTATCCTTGAGAAGATTTTCTGAAGTTGGTATCCCTGTCAGCAAAGAGTCACTCCTGGCATGCTCCTCACAGTAGAACATGAGGTCTGATGATGCCATTGAAACCTTTGTTCCTTAATGGAGGCCTCTGGTCTCAACTGCTGCACAGTTCTTGCCTGGGCTATGTTTGTTGGTGCTTGCTGTTTTGCTGGACATCTTTTACCTGAAATCAGTAAGACTGTGTGTTCCATTGTTTTCATGTTTAAGTGGTAGAATGAATGTGCCAAAGAACTGCTACCATTGCAGAATCTGATTTTTTTTTTTTTTAAACAATCCTTTAAAATTGTAAAAATCATTCTAGGTCTCTGGTAAGACAAATCTGGCCCACAGATCGAAGGTTGTAGAACCCTCACATGATCTAGCTACTGGCTACCTTTATTACACCCTACTTAACTCCCCTGCCCCCCCAAACCCCCACCACCCCTTCATCTACCAAGCTCTACCTCGGAGCCTTTGCAATTTTACTCTGCCTAGAAAGCTTTCCCACCAAAATAGCTACATGACTGGCTCCTTCACTTTTTAGATTCTGCTTAAATATCATTAAATATCAGAGAAGAGAAGCCTTCCCTGACCACCCTAAAATAGTAATAGCAACTGCCCATTATCCCCCATCATCAATTCCAATCCCACTTAGTCTGTTTTATTTGCTTTGATTTCTAATTTATCAGCATCCGATATACCTATTTATAACACTAGAATAAAAGCTCCCTGAGAATAGGAACTTGGGTGTTTTGGGTTTTTTGAAACTTGGTCTTGTTCACTGGTATACCCTCAGTTCCTAGACAAATGTCTATCACATAATAAGTACTTGATGAATACTTATGGAACGAATGAATGAATGTAATGTAACTGTAGTGAGGCCAACAAACTGATGGGTTTATTAACGTAATTAGCAGGAACCTTACAATTTCTAATTAGAGAAGTTTGGTTAGGAATATAGTGGCTTGGCAGTACTTCTCATTATAGTACAAATAGTTCTTAAATCTCTTCAGTGTGAGTTTTGATAACTTTTAGAAATGTGTGGTCTGTGTGAATATCTACTACTTGGTTGTGACATCTTGGGTGGTATTCGTTTGGTTAACGTCATCACACATCCAGGCAAAGAGATTAGTTGAGAGTTGCTAAGAATGATAGACTAACTGAAAAAGCTTTAACCACATGAGAGCAATTCATTCTACTTGATATTCTTGGCCTATCTCAATATAAGTTGGTTTTGACTTAGGTTTGTTGAACTTTTCATGATATTGCCTGTCATGGTTTATGTTCATTGTGTAGGTTTCACTACATTTGACAATCAATAGCATTATTATATATTACCTGGAAGTTGGTGAGTTAAATTTCCCAGGATCACAAATTTGGTTTTCTGACTGTCAAAAATATACCTAGGGATGGGGCATGCCAGAAGATGTTCTATCGTTTTTAAAATAAATAACCACTTGGTTTGTCTAGTGATGAGGAGAAAGATAATTTCCTATTTGCCATTTCCTTTCGTAATATGTGATACTGAATGGGAAAAATGAACTCAGGTCAAGAGTACATCTCTCTCTTTGGCCCAGATATGTGTTAAGTATATACATATCTTAATGATGCCACTGTGTGGACTATGGTTCTTTTCAGTTCTTCCATCATTCCTCTCAGGATGACATTTATTAAGCTATGTAGTTTAACAGATACTAGGATGCCTGTTATGTGCCAAGCACGGTAGGAGCCATTGGGAAACTGTAAACTAAATAGAATTTCTTTTCTTTTCCTCTCTTTTCTTTGAGAGAGAGGGGGCACGTGTGTGAGCGAGTAGGGGGTTGGAGAGACAGAGGGAGAGGGAGAGAGAATCCCAAGCAGGCTCCACACCCAGCGCAGAGCCAGCACAGGACTCAATCCCATAACCCTGAGATCATGACCTGAGCAGAAATCAAGAGCTGGACGCTCAACCCACTGAGCCACCCAGGCACCCCTAAGCAGGATTTCTTTTCCTACGTTGTGAGGTTGGTGCTATTACTTAGCCCCACAGAGGGCTACATTGTCCAAGCAGACTTGATCAAGAGTCCTCACTCTACTGAAAGCCCAAGAAGGAATTTAGCTTAGAAGATTACTTCCTTTGGGAGTCTCTCCCATCACCCATGCTTCCTCCACCCCTCCCTGTCCCAGTCAATTAAATTTTTGCTATATATTCCTACAGCACCCTTTACATACCCTTTCTAAACATTACTTCTCTTATCATCATTTGTTTTATGTTGCTATTCCCCACTAAGACAAACCGAGTTAACACATATGGAAGCATTTTGAATAGTGAGTACCTGGCACATGGTAAATACTCAGTGTATTAGTCATTATTTTTATCTATTTTTTATCTTGTGCCAGGTTAGTACTAACTGACAGGTTAGTATTTTGAACACAAATTTGGCATGTTCTTTCTATTACATCATAACCGAACTTTCTCAGACTCTAGGAATAGTGGAAATAGAATTCTGAAAAATAAGTTTGGTATTTTCTTTACAAGTTAATTGTGTTAGCATCTACTCCAAGAAGCTGTCAGAATTGTCATGTTTTACATGTCTTTGAAAGTTAAAAAAAAAACCCTATTTTTTATTTCTGGGAGTTGAAACTAAAAATTCTGCTGTTTGCTTTAGCAGTATCATTTAGTCCCCCATTTAATCCTTGTCACCAATAGTGTTGTCAAAAAACTTCACTTTGTTATTGTCTAAGGTATTAATGACAATGTCATCTGTAATATGATAACTAAGAGTTTTTAAATAACTTTGTACATTTCTTTTTATAGACCATTTAATTTGGCAGAACGAAAAGCTAATGCTCATTCTGTAGTAGAATGTGATCATGTACGAAAAGAAGTTAGTGTACGAACTGGAGGATTGGCTGACAAGAGCTCGAGGAAAACATATACCTTTGATATGGTACCTATTTCTTTCTTTTCTTTTTTTTTTTTTTAAAGATTTTATTTATGTATTAGAGAACATGTGCAGGAGTGGGGTGGGAGCAGAGAGAGAGTAGCAAGCAGACTTGTGCTGAGTGCAGAGCCCAACATGGGGCTCGATCTCACCACCCCGAGATCACCACCTAAGCCAAAATCAATGCCCAACCGGCTGAGCCACCCAGGTGCCCCTGGTCCCTATTTCTTAAAATGCTGCTACTCCTTTATTAGTTACTATGTAAAGTTATTCTCATATACATATTTCCTCTAGGTTCTAGTGTACAATTCCAAGTTTCAGTTGACTCTTTGAGTTGTCAAATGGTTTTTTTTTGGGTTAAATGAGTTAATATATTAAAAACAAAGTTCTTAAAGTAATTTTGAAGTATTTTTTAACTGAAGAATTTCTTTGATTTTTTTTTTTTTTTTGGATAGGTTTTTGGAGCTTCTACTAAACAAATTGATGTTTACCGAAGTGTTGTTTGTCCAATTCTGGATGAAGTTATTATGGGTTATAATTGCACTATCTTTGCGTGAGTAAAACACTATTTTTCAAATTGTGAAAAAGTTTAGATGCATGTATTTGTTTTCTATTTACCACTTTTGTTAATTTTGACAGATATGGCCAAACTGGCACTGGAAAAACCTTTACAATGGAAGGTGAGAGGTCACCTAATGAAGAGTACACTTGGGAGGAGGTATTTATTGTTTATAATAGATTTCTGTCTCTAAAGTGGCTGAAATATAACTGAATAAAAAAACCTGGTTGAAAACTGCTTTCCTGAAATAGAGAAGATCAGTATACCCATGTCAAACATGATAGTAGGATAAACTACTATTTTAGTAAAATTAAAGTGTATGGTATGGTTCCTGTTTAAGAAACGTAGTGTCTTGAGGAGAGAAAGGATATGGCATGGTTAAGCGGTAAGAGGGGGTCTGTTTGGGACAGAATAGTTGGAGCAGGATATTGTGGAAAAGTGGCATGTGAGTACGGCTTGAAAGGGAAGACTTTGCAGTGTGGGAGTGAGCGTCATAAAGTTAACATAGCCAGGGGCAGCATGGTGTTTCATCAACAATGACCTTGAGTATTTAAGAAATTAAGAGTATGTATTGTTGGATAGTATAGAAAGCACATAGTACATTTTACAAAGATTTTCATCTAGTGTGTTTAAGTGAGTTTAATGACTAAGTTAATTTTCCAAATTGTTAACATTTAAGTTGATCCTTTTTTCTAGCAGTTACATAATTGAGGCATTAATAACTTTAAGCATGGATAATAAACTTATGGCATTGTAACCATAGGAAATAAGGAATAGGCTTAAAGGACAGTTTCAAAATTTAGAAATTCATAATAATTTTATTACAGATGCTTAGATATTTGAGAAACAACTGTGTTTATGTTAGAATTAGGGAATATACTGTTAGATGGGCCACTTTTCTGTTAACATGGTAGTATTATTAAAGTTCTCATGAGACAAGTTAGAAAGAATTATTAAACTTGGCTTTCTAAGTAGGTTAGTTCAGTTGGTTTCTATGTAATACTCAGGCATGAAGTGGCTGATGGATAGGACAGACTTGTGGAAGATACAAAGAAAAATAATTACTGATGAATAAACTCTTATAAATGATTTGGCTTCTCTAATATTTGTTAGTTTTTTCTTGTTTTGAAATATTTGTGTTTAAAGATTTTATTTATTTTAGAGAGGGAGAAGAGAGCATGTGAGTGGAGGGAGAAGCAGAGGGGGAGGGAGAGGAAGGAGGAAAGAAACTCAAGCAGACCCCGTGATAAGCACAGAGCCCTACTCAGGGCTTGATCCCATGACCCAGAGGGCGTGACCAGAGCTGAAACCAAGAGTTCAATGCCTAACCAACTGACCCACCCAGGTGCCCTTGACATATCTCTGTTTAAATATATCATAAAGGAGGTCCTTGTT
Source organism: Ailuropoda melanoleuca (assembly GCF_002007445.2). Classification (NCBI taxonomy): domain Eukaryota; kingdom Metazoa; phylum Chordata; class Mammalia; order Carnivora; family Ursidae; genus Ailuropoda; species Ailuropoda melanoleuca. The sequence goes on from NC_048223.1 coordinate 95,566,742, forward strand.
ATATGTATTTTAACTGCCATAGTAACTGGCATTCTTCCTTTATTTTAGTCCTTATTAATATTATAATTTCAGGATCCCTTGGCTGGTATAATTCCACGTACTCTTCATCAAATTTTTGAGAAACTCACTGATAATGGTACTGAATTTTCAGTCAAAGTGTCTCTGTTGGAAATCTATAATGAAGAACTTTTTGATCTCCTTAATCCATCTTCTGATGTTTCCGAGAGACTACAGATGTTTGATGATCCCCGTAATAAGGTAACTCAGTCTTTGAGAATGAAATGTCTCTGGATTTTAATGTGTGATGCTTTGAGAAATCGGTATATATATATATGCTTTTTACCAGTCTAATGGATGATCTTTTGTATTTGGTCAGAGGGGCGTGATAATCAAAGGTTTAGAAGAAATTACAGTACACAACAAGGATGAAGTCTATCAGATTTTGGAAAAGGGGGCAGCAAAACGGACAACTGCGGCAACTCTGATGAATGCATACTCCAGGTAAGAAAGCTAGTGTCCTTACCCTACCGATCCATTTTCTTTTTAAAGTGGGAAGTCAAATTGGGGCAGGTCAAAGAATGTGAGTCGCATACCTAGATTGTAAGTATGCTTCATTGCATGGTTTAGTAACTGGCTTGAGATTTAGAAGCAAGCAATAGTACTGAAAGAATGTTGAAAGGAGAACAAAGACAAGTCGAATTCGAGCAGAAGTATTAAACTTTTAAAAGTAGATTATTTTTTCTCAAATGAAATTGTACACAGAAGCCTAGATTAGTGGCGCCTGGGTGGCGCAGTCCTTAAGCGTCTGTCTTCAGCTCAGGGCGTGATCCCGGCATTCTGCTATCGAGCCCCACATCAGGCTCCTCTGCTGGGAGCCTGCTTCTTCCTCTCCCATCCCCCTGCTTGTGTTCTCTCTCTCACTGGCTGTCTGTCTCTGTCAAATAAATAAATAAAATCTTGGAAAAAAAAAAAAGAAGCCTAGATTAATACGTGCCTGTTGTAGTCGACTTGAGGACGGGATGCTTGGAGGCTTACCTCCTCAGCCCCATGAAGGTTTTCCCTGAGCACTTTTTTGGGGCCCCCATGGATACCTAGAACAAAGTTTGAAAGCCCATGGTTTAAATAAGAATTAGAAGAAAGTCAAATGGCTTCATTTAAATTTTTTCCCCAGCTTCATTGCAGTATGATTGATAAAAATTACATATATTTATGTTGTACATGATTTAAACTTTTTTCGGATGACTTTGTTTAATATGGGAAGACATGGTCACTAACACCTGCTTTCCAGGGTAGAAAGGGGCATGTTTGATAGCACCCTGTATAGAATGAATCCCAAATTGTAGAAAAGCAGTTTACTAAGTCAGGTGATTTTTTTCTCTGCTCGTCTTTAAAGGGCATCAGAGTGTAATGAAGGAAGTATTCAGAGTGTAATGAAAAGAGCTATGGATTGGGAGTTAGATTTTTTTTTTTAAAGATTTTATTTTTATTTATGTGACAGAGAGACAGCCAGCGAGAGAGGGAACGCAAGCAGGGGGAGTGGGAGAGGAAGAAGCAGGCTCCCAGCGGAGGAGCCCGATGTGGGGCTCGATCCCGGAACACCGGGATCACGCCCTGAGCCGAAGGCAGACGCTTAACGACTGCGCTACCCAGGTTAGATATTTGTGTTTAGTTCTAGTTCTGCAGTTAACCAAACATGTGACTTCAGGTAAATAAGTGAACTTATCTGAATATCAGTTTCCCTGACCTATAAAATAATTATTAGAAATAGATCTCAGGGGATGCCTGGGTGGCTCAGTCGTTAAGCGTCTGCCTTTGGCTCAGGTCATGATCCCAGGGTCCTGGGATGGAGCTCTGCATCAGGCTCCCTGATCAGCAGGAAGCCTGCTTCTCCCTCTCCCACTCCCCCTGCTGTGTTCCCTCTCTCGCTGTGTCTCTCTCTCTAAAGTAAATGAATAAAATCTTTAAAAAAGAAAAAAAAAAAGAAAAGAAATAGATCTCAGGGTGCCTGGCTGGCTCAGTCAGAAGAGCATGTGACTCTTGATCTCAGCATCATGAATTTGAGTCCCACAATGGGTGTAAGAGATTACTTAAATAAATAAAACCTAAAAAAAAAAAAAAAGCTCTCTTATTTCTTTGCTCTCTTATAACTGGAAATTTCTGCAACTCTATAAAAAATTGTGTATGCATTTAAAGAAAGAAGAAAAATAACATAATGTGAAAATAATGAAAGTCATGGAATTATGGGTGATTTTATTTATTTATTTATTTTTTAAAAGATTTTATTTATTTATTTGACAGAGATAGAGACAGCCAGTGAGAGAGGGAACACAAGCAGGGGGAGTGGGAGAGGAAGAAGCAGGCTCACAGTGGAGGAGCCTGATGTGGGGCTCAATCCCACAACGCCGGGATCACGCCCTGAGCCGAAGGCAGTTGCTCAACTGCTGTGCCACCCAGGCGCCCCTGATTTTATGATTTTAATTAAATTTTCCTATAATAGCTTTCCATGTAAAAAATTATATAGAATTTGGAGAAATGAGTTTAAGACTGGGTAATATTTCTTTTCTCTAAATACCTTCCTTTTAAAGAAATTCCTGCTTTTTCATAAATTTGTATGATTTAAGACCCTTAAGATTTTATTTATTTGAGAGAGAGAGAGAGTTTGCCTGTGGGCATGACGGGGGATGGGGCCGGTATATGGAGGGGCAGAGGGAGAAGCAGACTCCCTGCTGAGTAAGGAGCCCAACTCTGGACTTAATTGATCTCAGGACTCTGGGATCATGACCTGAACTGAAGGCAGACGCTTAACTGACTGAGCCACCCAGGGCCCTCTTGATCTCATTTTTTTATATGTAGGCTTGAGTAAAGGTCTATGAATGTATGTGGAAAAGTGAAGGAAAACATTCAATTTTCCGAAATCAGAGTTGAGTTCTATGCTTAATTGCATTAATTCCATCATCTTGGATTAGGAATGGGTAAATACTAGTAGAAAAATATAAAATGTATATTGAATTCAGGTTTATAGTTTCTTTATATTTTTCCTCTGCCCTTCTCCTTTTCTGTAATTTTAAGTAATAAAATGTGATTCTTATTTTTTTTTTTTTAAAGATTTTATTTATTTATTCGACAGAGATAGAGACAGCCAGCGAGAGAGGGAACACAAGCAGGGGGAGTGGGAGAGGAAGAAGCAGGCTCATAGCAGAAGAGCCTGATGTGGGGCTCGATCCCATAATGCCGGGATCACGCCCTGAGCCGAAGGCAGATGCTCAACCGCTGTGCCACCCAGGCGCCCCAAATGTGATTCTTATTGTAAAACTTTCCAAGTAACATGAGAAGTACAAATAAAATTAAAAACTACCATATTTCTCACTACCCATCACTGACATTAACAAACATTGTTGTTCACCTAATGTCATTGATACAGGAATAAAAGAGGTCTTTGGTTGTCTATAGAATTTTTGTATCCGTCAGATAAAAGCTGAATGTCAGTACATAAAATAAGATAGACATTGGAACACTTTACGGTCTAGCGATAATTATCTGGTAGTATTTCGGTAATCATTGCTATTTACTATTTGCCTTTCAAGAGAGGGTATTAACTATTTCTGATGAATTCTCAAAGCAAAACAATATATTTTACAACAGTTGACATTGAAGGCAAGTAATCTGATGGTTTCTGTGGTACTATTTAAATTTATAGTAATGATCTATTTCAAGAGATTGTTATAAATAGGAAGATTGATTGCAAGCCTTCTCCTCTGACATACCAGGCAGCCGTCCCAACCCAACCCCACAGCCAGCTTTTAGAGGTCTGAGAATTCTAGTTCCTAAGTCTTTTAGGTAGTTTCTTATTGGGGTCCCCTCTGTAGGCAGCAGGTACAAGGAAGCAAAAACCTAAGCATTGTTCTGTCTACCCTCTGTCTTCCAAAATCTTATTAATGTCTCCTCTCTGATACTATCTTTCTCTACCTTGTGGATTTTTATCTTTCTTTGCTCTTTTTAATATTTTATAGAAAGCAAATAATGTTTTACATTGTAATGACTAGGCAACCTGATCTTGTTTTCTAGTCGTTCCCACTCAGTTTTCTCTGTTACAATACATATGAAAGAAACTACAATTGATGGAGAGGAGCTTGTTAAAATTGGAAAGTTGAACTTGGTAAGTATCTACCTTAGTAATACTGTTTCACTCTCTTTTTTTTCCTCCAGCTTTATTGAGGTATAATGGACAAATAAAATTACATATTTAAAGGACAAATAAAATTACGTATTTTAAGTGTACAATGTGATGATCTGATATATGTATGCTTTGTGAAATGATTACCACAATCAGGTTAATTAACATATCCTTCACCTCGCATAGTTACTTTTTTGGGGAGGGTAAGAATGCTTAGGTCTACTCTTAGAAATTTCAGTATAGTATTATTAACTGTTGTCACCATAGTGTACATTAGATCCCCAGAGTTTACTCATCTTATAACTGAAGGCTTGTACCCTTTGACCAGTATCTGCTTCTCCCCACTCCCCTGCTCTTGGTAACCGTCATTCTACTCTCCATTTCAGTGAACCCCCCACCCTGACGAATTCTACACATAAGGGAGATCATACAGTATTTGTCCTCTGTCTGGCTTACTTCACTTTGGATTATGTCCTCTAGGTTTATCAGTGTTGTAACAAATGGCAGGATTTCCTTCTTTCTAGTGGCTAAATAAATATATTCCATTGTATATGTATACCATATCTTCTCTATTCATTCATCAGCTGACACTGTTTCCATATTTTGGCTATTGTGAGTAATGCATTGAACATGGGGTGCAGGTATCTCTTTGAGGTACTGATTTCATTTCCTTTGGATAATATACCTAGAAGTGGGATTGCTGGATCATATGGGAGTTCTTTTCAACTGTTTCTTTTTTTTTTTTTAGAGGGAGAGAGGTTGGAGCAGAGGGAAAAAGAAAGAGAGGCTGGGGTGGGCAGAGGGAGAGGGAGAGAGAGAATCTTTTTTTTTCTTTTTTCTTTTTTTTTTTTTTAAAGATTTTATTTATTTATTTGACAGAGATAGAGATAGGCAGTGAGAGAGGGAACACAAGCAGGGGGAGTGGGAGAGGAAGAAGCAGGCTCAGAGCAGAGGAGCCTGATGTGGGGCTCGATCCCACACCGGTGGGATCACGCCCTGAGCCGAAGGCAGACGCTTAACCGCTGTGCCACCCAGGCGCCCCAGAATCTTTTTTTTTCTTAAGATTATTTATTTTAGAGGAGAGAGGGGGCAGAGAGAGAGGGAGAGAGTATCTCAAGCAGAATCCCCACTGAACGAGGAGCCCAATGTGGGCTTGATCTCACCACCCTGAGATCATGACCTGAGCCGAAATCAAGAGTTGGATGCTTTATGGACTGAGCCACTCAGGTACCCCTCAATTGTTTCATTCTCGACCACCTCAGGGCAGCTTGAAATTCTGTACTTCTAGACAATATTTTGAAGTCACTAGGTAATTAGCTTTGTAGCGGATTGTTAATTATAAAAAAATTATCTTGCTGGCTATTTGATATATTACATTTGAGAATGAAAGTCTTTGTGTCCAAATCCAATGGAACTAACAACTTACTTTTATTTATGAAATTCAAGGTTGATCTTGCAGGAAGTGAGAACATTGGCCGTTCTGGAGCAGTTGACAAGAGAGCTCGGGAAGCTGGAAATATCAATCAATCCCTTTTGACTTTGGGAAGGGTTATTACTGCTCTTGTAGAAAGAACACCTCATGTTCCTTATCGAGAGTCTAAACTAACTAGAATCCTCCAGGATTCTCTTGGGGGACGTACAAGAACATCTATAATTGCAACAATTTCTCCTGCATCTCTCAATCTTGAGGTAAGCCCTTTAATAGGTATCTGCAAGTGTAAGAGCTATAATTCTTATTTAGCTATCACATATTTTATTTTACTTTCCTGATTTTTATTTTTTTATCACATATTTAAAAAATTCATTAATTGGCTTTATTCATTCTAAGCAAGAATGAATCTGGATATTGCACATGGACATAGAGGAAGATACCACTGGAAAAAATTGTCTTCTTCCTGGCAGAGTTTTTAATCTTAAAAAGCCAATTACTTAATGGCTTTTCCCACACAGTCTTCAAAAGAAATTACTGTGGTCATTAGCAGTGGATGGTTACATGGGGTGTGAAGATTTTTTAAGATTTTATTTATTTGAGAGAGAGAGTGAGTGGGGTGGAGGAGTAGAGGGAGAGGGAGAAGCAGACTCCCTGCTGAGCAGGGACCCTGATGGGGGGTGGGGTGTGGAGATTTAATTAAGGACTTAAAAGTGGGTTAAGTGAATGCTAGTGTTGTAGAAGTTATTAGAGGGCACTGAAGATGGGGTTGGATGTGTGAGAACATGTGGTAAAACCAAGAGAAGCAAAAAAGATGGTGAAATCTCTTATTGTGATTGTTTCCTTTAAATGGAGGTAGAAAAGGTTTTATAAGGTCTCTAATTCCCCTTTCATTTTAAAAAACATCTTTACTGAGATATAATTCATATACCATTAAATTCACCCAAAAAAGTATGTAATTTGATGGTTTTAATATATTTGCTGAGCTGTACAACCATCACTAAAGTCTGTTTAGAGCGTTTTCATTACCCCAGAAAGAAACCTTGTAAACCATTAGGAATCACTCTCCATTTGCTCCCACTCCCAGCTCTAGGTCACTACTTTAATTTTTTTTTCATTTTTCTTTCTCTCTCTTTTTTTTTTTTAAGATTTTTTTCCCTAGTTTCTTTCTTTAAAATAATATTTATTTTGTTATATTAGTCACAATACAGTACATCCCCAGTTTTTGATGCAATGTTCCATGATTCATAACTTGCATATAACACCCAGTGCTCCATGCAATATGTGCCCTCTTTATTTTTTTATTTTTATTATTATTATTTTTTAAAGATTTTATTTATTTATGTGACAGAGACAGCCAGCCAGCAAGAGAGGGAACACAAGCAGGGGGAGTGGGAGAGGAAGAAGCAGGCTCCCAGCGGAGGAGCCCGATGTGGGACTCGATCCCAGAACGCCGGGATCACACCCTGAGCCGAAGGCAGATGCTTAACGACTGCGCTACCCAGGCGCCCCAATATGTACCCTCTTTAATACCCATCACCGGCCTATCCCAATCCCCCACCCCCCTTCCCTCTGAAGCTCTCAGTTTGTTTCCCAGAGTCCATAGTCTCCCATGGTTCGTTCCCCCTTCTGTTTACCCCCCCTTCATTCTTCCCTTCCTTCTCCTACCAATCTTCCTATTTCTTCTGTTCCATAAATGAGTGAAACCATATGATAATTATCTTTCTCTGTTTGACTTATTTCACTTAGCATAGTCTCCTCCAGTCCTGTCCATGTTGCTGCAAATGTTGTGTAATCGTTCTTTCTGATGGCTGAGTAATATTCCATTGTATATATGGAGCACATCTTAATCCATTCATCTGTTGAAGGGCATCTCGGCTCCTTCCACGATTTAGCTGTTGTGGACAATGCTGCTATGAACGTTGGGGTGCATATGGCCCTTCTCTTCACTACGTCTGTATCTTTGGGGTAAACACCCAGTAGTGCAATGGCTGGGTCATAGGGTAGTTCAATTTTTAACTTTTTAAGGGACCTCCACACTGTTTTCCAGAGTGGCTGTACCAACTTGCATTCCCACCAACAATGTAGGAGGGATCCCCTTTCTCCACATCCTCTCCAACAATTGTTGTTTCTTGCCTTGTCTATTTTTGCCATTCTAACTGGCGTAAGGTGGTATCTCAGTGTGGTTTTGATTTGAATTTCCCTGATGGCTAATGATTTTGAACATTTTTTCATGTGTCTGTTAGCCATTTGTATGTCTTCATTGGAAAAGTGTCTGTTCATATGTTCTGCCCATTTTTTGATTTGATTATTTGTTTCACATGTATTGAGTTTGAGAAGTTCTTTGTAGATCTTGGATACTAGTCTTTTATCTGTAGTGTCATTTGCAAATATATTCTCCCATTCCGTGGGCTGCCTCTTAGTTTTTTTGACTGTTTCCTTGGCTGTGCAGAAGCTTTTTATCTTGATGAAGTCCCACAAGTTCATTTTATCTTTTGTTTCTCTTGCCTTTGGAGATGTGTCATGAAAAAAGTTGCTGTGGCCGATGTCAAAGAGGTTGCTGCCTATGTTTTCCTCTAGGATTTTGATGGATTCCTGTCTCACATCGAGGTCTTTCAACCATTTGGAGTTTATCTTTGTGTATGGTGTGAGAGAGTGATCAACTTTAATTCTTTTGCATTTGGCTGTCCAATTTTCCCAGTACCATTTATTGAAGAGACTGTCTTTTTTCCACTGGATGTTTTTTCCTGCTTTATCAAAGATTAGTTGCCCAAAGAGCCGAGGGTCCATTTCTGGGTTCTCTATTCTGTTCCATTGGTCCATGTGTCTGTTTTTGTGCCAGTACCATGCTGTCTTTGTGATCACAGCTTTGTAGTACAGCTCGAAATCCGGCATTGTGATGCCCCCAGCTTTGTTTTTCCTTTTCAACAGTTCCTTGGAGATTCGGGGCCTTTTCTGGTTCCATACAAATTTAAGGACTATTTGTTCCAGTTCTTTGAAAAATGTCCTCGGTATTTTGATCGGGATAGCATTGAAAGTGTAGATTGCTCTGGGTAGTATGGACATTTTAACTATGTTAATTCTTCCAATCCATGAGCATGGAATATTTTTCCATCTTTTTATGTCTTCCTCAATATCTTTCAAAAGTGATCTATAGTTTCTAGGATATAGGTCCTTTACGTCTCTGGTTAAGTTAATTCCAAGGTAACGCATGGTTTTTGGTGTTATTGTAAATGGGATGGATTCCCTAATTTCTCTTTCTTCAGTCTCGTTATTCGTGTATAGAAATGCAACTGATTTCTGGGCATTGATTTTGTATCCTGCCACCTTACTGAATTGTTCTATAACTTCTAATAGTTTGGGAGTGGATTCCTTTGGGTTTTCCATATAGAGTATCATGTCATCTGCAAAGAGAGACAGTTTGACTTCTTCTTTGCCGATTTGGATACCTTTGATCCCTTTTTGT